>NC_141879.1:50789305-50944166 GCF_056163025.1 Triticum urartu
TGTAGATGGTGTTGTGGTCATACCTTCCTCAGGTCCCGTTGGTGTGCTCCCAGCCACCTCGACATGAAGAAGATTTTTCGGCCACAGGATCGGCCAATTTTTGCATTGGCCAAGCTGCATGGGGGTCTCGTCATCCTCTCCATTGGGTTGTATCGGACGAGGGAAACACTCGTAGCCTGCTTTCACACTCGCCACAGAGACCCTTAAGGCGTTATCAGACATCTGCCAGCGGTGAAACAATCGATCCTTAGGCTTGACTATAGTACCCTTCCCCACATCCACCAACCCGCCCTTCATGTGGTAAAGGAGGGTGCACGGAGTGGAGTCGGCCTACAAAGACATATACGTGCGGGGTCAGAGATCCAAAAAGAACGGCAACAGAAGATTAATTAATTAGTTGAGTTGATGAAGGTGCGACACATATTTACCGTGAGGGCATCGAGCTCAGCCAATGTCGACGGCCCGATATTCAAGCCAGAGACGGAGCTAAGGCTACTGTGAGAGCTGGGTGCAGGAGGAGGTGCTGGAGGAGGTGCGGCTGCGGTTGCCATACTAGGTACGGGTATGGGTGCGGTGTTCATTGAGTTGCTCCCGGTGAAGCTGGGCATGGGAAAATCAGTTGGTGGTGCGTTTGGATTTTGTTGCACCCATGTGACCACTGTTGGACTCAAGCTTGTAAAGGCAGCCACCATGTCATCTCTCCAGGCAGCGATTATCTCAGCTTTGTTCTCAGCTTTTGCTTTCTCCATCGCCCGCACCACCTTCTCGCCGATAGTCACTTGACTGGACTTCTTTCTCTGTTTTTTGGCCTCGGGGTCCTCGTTATAATAGTACTTCCACGTGGCGCCATCCCCGGCGTCGTGCACACGTCCATATTGCGGCTGCTGGCCGGGCGGGTGTCCCATCATTATGTTCATGGCCCGGTTGAAAGTAGTGTCCCACTTGTACTTCGCCGACGATTGAGTCGACGAGTCGCTTTCGGCCGCAAACTTGTGTTGCTGTCTCTGCAAAATGGACCGTGAATCCTTTATGAATGCGACTAGAATGTAGTAGACTTCATTGATTAGAAGCTAATATGTTTAAAAGGATAATTACCAGTAATCTCATAAATTTCCTAGTCGGCCCGTCGGTGAAAAAAAATCTTTTTTTGGGGGGGGGGTCGGTCCCAAGAGAATCGGGCCCTGATGAAGTCGTGCTCCTGCTGGTCGGTGAACTCAGCCAATGGGTCTGCGATCCCCTGACGTTCACGTTCTGCGTTCTCCTTAGCCCACACGGGCCTCTTTCCCGTGTAACCATGACTTCCAAGGCGGTGGTTCCCCATGTTCTTTGCCTGCATCTACTTGCCTCTCTCCGACCTGGCCTTGGCAGCTACTTCATTGCAAGTCTCCTTGAACTTTTCAAAGTCCTCTATCATAATTTCGGATTGTCTGCAACAATCTCTGTGCAGGTTTCATGGTCTACTTCAATCGCCTTTTTACCCTAGTTTTCCAAGCGCTCAATGCGGTGCTGAACTTCCCTAGGGCTTTGTTGTTGATTTTTTTTCATGGCATCATCATCCCATGGGTCGACATCGTCATTCTGACCGGGGAACAGGAATATTGCGTGCAACCTGGTTAGGAGTAGCGTCTTCAAATTTTCATTATTCCATATTTTCGTGGTGTTGATGTTAGCTATATCCCGTAGGATGCATGCTAGTTGGTTGCCGTAACACGCTGCCACTTCCCGTGGCTCTATTGGCTCGAACTCGCCAGGGTGCACCGCCGTGACCACTAGTCTTCTGGTGCCGAGCTCGTTTGGGCGTCGTGTCCTCTTTTCCTTCTTTCCCTCATTGGCTTGGGAGGTCCCACCTTTTGTGCTGTAGTTAGGAACATCATTAGCGCCAGTCTCAGTGCTGGTGTCGTTGGTGGCATCAGTGTCGGCGCCGGCGCCACCACCGTTGTCATCCTTCATGACAAGGGGGTCCTGACACCCAGCTTGCTGTCTCTCCTGATCTGCCAGAAAGTCTAGGTAGGCGTGTGCTCGAACTAATTGGGACTGAGAACCTCCGGCCTCATCGGTGCCGGTCATGTTTCCTAGGGTTCAATGTCGTAGTCGTTTAATTATTGAGCTTTATATAATAAAGTGAATAATGAAAGGAAAAGTGACCTTTGTTTTGCCGGAAATGTCATTTCATTCGCGTCGCGTCAAATCTCGAGCACTCGATATGTCCAACTTTCTAGCACAAGTCATGCCGAAATTCACGGAAAATTTTGGCATTATCATTGCTAGAAAGTGCACATATAGAGCGCCTGAAATTTGCCAGAATGGAAATGAATCAATATTTCCGGCAAAACATAGGTCACTCGCAATCGGGAAATGAATCAACAACCAAAGTCCGGTAGAACTACAGTAGCACAACAATATAGGATGCTCACTATAGCAGCACAACAACCACATGCACATGTACTCTCCTCTAGCATCTGCATGGAAAGAGCTCTATATAGTGTGGGTTTTGGGATGCTCACTATCTCCCTGTTGAGGATGAGGGTGTGGTGTCGATGATCTTCGAGCGGCGTCGTCGAGCGGCACGTCAGTGATCTACCTGTGCGTCAAGCATTCACAAGATAAATTATTGTAGACACACAAGATAAATTATTGTAGACACACAAGATCAATTGTGGACCTACAATCTGCCTAATAAAATGTTCATTTTCATTTTATTTACTCTATCAACAAACTAAACACTCATTTTCATTTACTCTAGCAACAAAATCCAAAACAAGCATATTAACAGCATTCTAACAATAGGCATTTTAACAGCAAGCATTTGAACACTCTAACAATAGGCATTTTAACAGCAAATGAACACTCTAACAACACACATTTGAACACTCTAACAACAAACATTTTAACACTCTAACAACATACATTTTAACAGCATTCTAACATGCATTTTAACAGCATTCTAACATGCATTTTAACATGCATTTCAACATTTGGACAGCAAGCATTTGAACAAAACAAGCATATGAAAAGGGAGGGAAGAGGGGGTGGCACACCTCGGCCGGGGTTGGGATCAGGGTCGGGGTCGCCGGGGCAGAGGGGCCGGGGTCCTTCTCCTCCTCGTCGATCTGCAGAGAGGCCAAATTTGGCCAGAGAGAGAGAGAGAGCAGGGGAGGCACGGGGAGAGGGGCCGGACCAGGGGTGCACCTAGGGCAGGGGGCAGCACGGGGGGAGGGAGCATCGAGGTCGGGTGCGGTGCGCGTCGACGACGGCATGGGCAAGTGCGGGCGTCAGCGGTGGCGTGGGCGGGTGCGGGCGTCGGTGGCGTGGACGGGTGCGGGCGTCGGTGGTGGCGTGGGCGGGTGTGCGGGCATCGGCGGCGTGGGCGGGTGCGGGCGTCGGCGGCGTGGCGGGTGCGGGCGTCGGTAGTGGCGAGCTCAGAGAAAGGGGATCGAGCGAGAGAGTGTGAGAGAGGAAAGAGATAGGACCTAGCGGACGGTGCTGTAGGCAACTTAGCTATAGCACGTGTTGGCAAAACATGCTATAGCTAAGTTAGCTATAGCGCTACCCAAGCAAAAACGCGCTACTGCTATTTTTTTATTTTTATTTTTCTTTTCCTTAGCTATAGCGCTGCCCAAGCCAAAACACGCTATTGCTATTTTTTTTCTTTTCCTTAGCTATAGCGCTGCCCAAGCCAATACACGCTACTGCTAACCTTTTTATTTTTATTTTTCTTTCATTTCATTTTCCACAACTTATTAGTTCCTTTTTCTTTTTCTTTCATTTCATTTTGCAAAACTTCCTTTCTTTTTCCTTTTCTTTTTCTTTCATTTGCACTTTTCTTTTTCTTATCTTTCTTTTGCTTCCTTCCTTCCTTTAACTTGGTCTGTCGTTGGAACAATACCACTGTTACCCTCCGAATAATAAGTAGTATAATATATATAACATGTTTTGACCGCTAACGCCGGTATACAAAATAGACACACACAAAATTGTGGATTAGTTTGTCAGCTTGGGCGACGACGACGCTTTAGACTGATCTTCTTCCCTCTTTTGTTCGTTGTCGAATAATTGAGCCCATGGTCGTGACTTTTCCTTCTCTAGGGATTACGATCTTTTGTAGGTGATGTAGTCTTCATTCTTCTTTTGACGTATGTTTCATCGTCATCAGCATCATCTTCCCTCATCAGATCACCGTACTGGTCGTAGTCTTTTTTGGGTTTCGTAGTAATTTCAAAAATTTTCCTATGCACACGCAAGATCATGGTGATGCATAGCAACGAGAGTGGAGAGTGCTGTCTACATACCCACGCAGACCGACTGCGGAAGCGTTGACACAACGTAGAGGAAGTAGTCGTACGTCTTCACGATCCAACCGATCAAGCACCAAAACTACGGCACCTCCGAGTTCGAGCACACGTTCAGCTCGATGACGATCCCGGACTCCGATCCAGCAAAGTGTCGGGGAAGAGTTCCGTCAGCACGACGGCGTGGTGACGATCTTGATGCACTATAGCAGCAGGGCTTCGCCTAAACTCCGCTACAGTATTATCGAGGAATATGGTGGCTGGGGGCACCGCACACGGCTAAGGAATAGATCACGTGGATCAACTTGTGTGTTCTAGGGTGCCTCTGCCTCAGTATATAAAGGACTAGAGGGGGGGGGGAGGCTGGCCGGCCACAGGAGGCACGCCAGGAGAGTCGTACTCCCTTTGGGAGTAGGATTCCCCCCAATCCTAGTTGGAATAGGATTCCTTGAGGGGGGAAAGAGAGAGAGGGGGGCCGGCCACCTCTCCTAGTCCTAATAGGACTAGGGGAAGGGGGGAGGCGCGCGGCCACCTTGGGCTGCCCCTTTCTCCTTTCCACTAAGGCCCATCAAGGCCCATACGGTTCCCGGGGGGTTCCGGTAACCTCCCGGTACTCCGGTAAAATCCCGATTTCACCCGGAACACTTCCGATATCCAAACATAGGCTTCCAATATATCAATCTTTACGTCTCGACCATTTCGAGACTCCTCGTCATGTCCGTGATCACATCCGGGACTCCGAACAACCTTCGGTACATCAAAATGCATAAACTCATAATATAACTGTCATCGTAACCTTAAGCGTGCGGACCCTACGGGTTCGAGAACAATGTAGACATGACCGAGACACGTCTCCGGTCAATAACCAATAGCGGGACCTGGATGTCCATATTGCCTCCTACATATTCTATGAAGATCTTTATCGGTCAGACCGCATAACAACATACGTTGTTCCCTTTGTCATCGGTATGTTACTTGCCCGAGATTCGATCGTCGGTATTCCAATACCTAGTTCAATCTCGTTACCGGCAAGTCTCTTTACTCGTTCTGTAATACATCATCCTGCAACTAACTCATTTAGTTGCAATGCTTGCAAGGCTTAAGTGATGTGCATTACCGAGAGGGCCCAGAGATACCTCTCCGACAATCGGAGTGACAAAACCTAATCTCGAAATACGCCAACCCAACATGTACCTTTGGAGACACCTGTAGTACTCCTTTATAATCACCCAGTTACGTTGTGACGTTTGGTAGTACCCAAAGTGTTCCTCCGGTAAACGGGAGTTGCATAATCTCATAGTTACAGGAACATGTATAAGTCATGAAGAAAGCAATAGCAACATACTAAACGATCGGGTGCTAAGATAATGGAATGGGTCATGTCAATCAGATCATTCTCTTAATGATTTGATCCCGTTAATCAAATAACAACTCATTGCTCATGGTTAGGAAACATAACCATCTTTGATTAACGAGCTAGTCAAGTAGAGGCATACTAGTGACACTTTGTTTGTCTATGTATTCACACATGTATTATGTTTCCGGTTAATACAATTCTAGCATGAATAATAAACATTTATCATGATTATAAGGAAATAAATAATAACTTTATTATTGCCTCTAGGGCATATTTCCTTCAGTCTCCCACTTGCACCAGAGTCAATAATCTAGATTACACTGTAATGATTCTAACACCCATGGAGCCTTGGTGCTGATCATGTTTTGCTCATGGAAGAGGCTTGGTCAACGGGTCTGCAACATTCAGATCCGTATGTATCTTGCAAATCTCTATGTCTCCCACCTGGACTAGATCCCGGATGGAATTGAAGCGGCTCTTGATGTGCTTGGTTCTCTTGTGAAATCTGGATTCCTTTGCCAAGGCAATTGCACCAGTATTGTCACAAAATATTTTCATTGGACCCGATGCACTAGGTATGACACCTAGATCGGATATGAACTCCTTCATCCAGACTCCTTCGTTCGCTGCTTCAGAAGCTGCTATGTACTCCGCTTCACATGTAGATCCCGCTACGACGCTTTGTTTAGAACTGCACCAACTGACAGCTCCACCGTTTAATGTAAACACGTATCCGGTTTGCGATTTAGAATCGTCCGGATCAGTTTCAAAGCATGCATCAACGTAACCTTTTACGATGAGCTCTTTGTCACCTCCATATACGAGAAACATATCCTTAGTCCTTTTCAGGTATTTCAGGATGTTCTTGACCGCTGTCCAGTGATCCACTCCTGGATTACTTTGCTACCTCCCTGCTAGACTTATAGCAAGGCACACATCGGGTCTGGTACACAGCATTGCATACATGATAGATCCTATGGCTGATGCATAGGGAACATCTTTCATATTCTCTCTATCTTCTGCAGTGGTCGGGCATTGAGTCTTACTCAATTTCACACCTTGTAAAACAGGCAAGAATCCTTTCTTTGCTTGATCCATTTTGAACTTCTTCAAAATTTTGTCAAGGTATGTTGTTTGTGAAAGTCCAATTAAGCGTTTTGATCTATCTCTATAGATCTTTATGCCTAATATGTAAGCAGCTTCTCCGAGGTCTTTCATTGAAAAACTCTTATTCAAGTATCCCTTTATGCTATCCAGAAATTCTATATCATTTCCAATTAGTAATATGTCATCCACATATAATATTAGAAATGCTACAGAGCTCCCACTCACTTTCTTGTAAATACAGGCTTCTCCGAAAGTCTGTATAAAACCAAATGCTTTGATCACACTATCAAAGCGTTTATTCCAACTCCGAGAGGCTTGCATCAGTCCATAAATGGATCGCTGAAGCTTGCACACTTTGTTAGCTCCTTTTGGATCGACAAAACCTTCTGGTTGCATCATATACAACTCTTCTTCCAGAAATCCATTCAGGAATGCAGTTTTGACATCCATTTGCCAAATTTCATAATCATAAAATGCGGCAATTGCTAACATGATTCGGACGGACTTAAGCATCGCTACGGGTGAGAAGGTCTCATCATAGTCAATCCCTTGAACTTGCCGAAAACCTTTCGCGACAAGTCGAGCTTTGTAGATAGTAACATTACCATCAGCGTCAGTCTTCTTCTTAAAGATCCATTTATTCTCAATTGCTTGCCGATCATTGGGCAAGTCAACCAAAGTCCATACTTTGTTCTCATACATGGATCCCATCTCAGATTTCATGGCTTCAAGCCACTTTGCGGAATCTGGGCTCACCATCGCTTCTTCATAGTTCGTAGGTTCATCATGATCTAGTAGCATGATTTCCAGAACAGGATTACCGTACCACTCTGGCGCGGATCTTATTCTGGTTGATCTACGAGGTTTAGTAGTATCTTGATCTGAAGTTTCATGACTATAATCATTAGCTTCCTCACTTATTGGTGTAGGTGTCGCAGAAATAATTTTCTGTGATGTACTACTTTCCAATAAAGGAGCAGGTACAGTTACCTCGTCAAGTTCTACTTTCCTCCCACTCACTTCTTTCGAGAGAAACTCCTTCTCTAGAAAGGATCCATTCTTAGCAACGAATGTTTTGCCTTCGGATCTGTGATAGAAGGTGTACCCAACAGTCTCCTTTGGATATCCTATGAAGACACATTTCTCCAATTTGGGTTCGAGCTTATCAGGTTGAAGCTTTTTCACATAAGCATCGCAGCCCCAAACTTTAAGAAACGACAACTTTGGTTTCTTGCCAAACCACAGTTCATAAGGCGTCGTCTCAACGGATTTTGATGGTGCCCTATTTAACGTGAATGCGGCCGTCTCTAGAGCGTATCCCCAAAACGATAGCGGTAAATCAGTAAGAGACATCATAGATCGCACCATATCTAGTAAAGTACGATTACGACGTTCGGACACACCATTACGCTGTGGTGTTCCGGGTGGCGTGAGTTGCGAAACTATTCCACAATTTTTCAAATGTACACCAAACTCGTAACTCAAATATTCTCCTCCACGATCAGATCATAGAAACTTTATTTTCTTGTTATGATGATTTTCAACTTCACTCTGAAATTCTTTGAACTTTTCAAATGTTTCAGACTTATGTTTCATTAAGTAGATATACCCATATCTGCTTAAGTCATCTGTGAAGGTGAGAAAATAACGATATCCGCCACGAGCCTCAATATTCATCGGATCACATACATCGGCATGTATGATTTCCAACAAATCTGTTGCTCTCTCCATAGTACCGGAGAACGGTGTTTTAGTCATCTTGCCCATGAGGCACGGTTCGCAAGTACCAAGTGATTCATAATCAAGTGGTTCCAAAAGTCCATCAGTATGGAGTTTCTTCATGCGCTTTACACCGATATGACCTAAACGACAGTGCCACAAATAAGTTGCACTTTCATTATCAACTCTGCATCTTTTGACTTCAACATTATGAATATGTGTATCACTACTATCGAGATTCATCAAAAATAGACCACTTTTCAAAGGTGCATGACCATAAAAGATATTACTCATATAAATAGAACAACCATTATTCTCTGATTTAAATGAATAACCGTCTCGCATCAAACAAGATCCAGATATAATGTTCATGCTCAACGCTGGCACCAAATAACAATTATTTAGGTCTAATATTAATCCCGAAGGTAGATGTAGAGGTAGCGTGCCGACCGCGATCACATCGACTTTGGAACCGTTTCCCACGTGCATCGTCACCTCGTCCTTTGCCAGTGCCCGCTTATTCCGTAGTCCCTGTTTCGAGTTGCAAATATTAGCAACAGAACCAGTATCAAATACCCAGGTGCTACTATGAGCTCTAGTAAGGTACACATCAATAACATGTATATCACATATACCTTTGTTCACCTTGCCATCCTTCTTATCCGCAAAATACTTGGGGCAGTTCCGCTTCCAGTGACCAGTCTGCTTGCAGTAGAAGCACTCAGTTTCAGGCTTAGGTCCAGACTTGGGCTTCTTCACTTGAGCAGCAACTTGCTTGCCATTCTTCTTGAAGTTCCCCTTCTTCCCTATGCCCTTTTATTGAAACTAGTGATCTTGTCAACCATCAACACTTGATGTTTTCCTTGATTTCTACCTTCGTTGATTTCAGCATCACGAAGAGCTTGGGAGTTGTTTCCGTTATCCCTTGCATATCATAGTTCATCACAAAGTTCTACCAACTTGGTGATGGTGACTAGAGAATTCTGTCAATCACTATCTTATCTGGAAGATTAACTCCCACTTGATTCAAGCGATTGTTGTACTCAGACAATCTGGGTATATGCTCACTAACAGAACTGTTCTCCTCCATCTTGCAGCTATAGAACTTATTGGAGACTTCATATCTCTCAATCCGGGCATTTGCTTGAAATATTAACTTCAACTCCTGAAACATCTCATATGCTCCATGACGTTCAAAACGTCGTTCAAGTCCCGATTCTAAGCCGTAAAGCATGGCACACTGAACTATCGAGTAGTCATCAGCTTTGCTCTGCCAGACGTTCATAACATCCGGCGTTGCTCCTGCAGCAGGCCTGGCACCCAGCAGTGCTTCCAGGACGTAATTCTTCTGTGCAGCAATGAGGATAATCCTCAAGTTACGGACCCAGTCCGTGTAATTGCTACCATCATCTTTCAACTTTGCTTTCTCAAGGAACGCATTAAAATTCAATGGAACAACAGCACGAGCCATCTATCTACAATCAACATAAACAAGCAAGATACTATCAGGGACTAAGTTCATGATAAATTTAAGTTCAATTAATCATATTACTTAAGAACTCCCACTTAGATAGACATCCCTCTAATCCTCTAAGTGATCACGTGATCCAAATCAACTAAACCATAACCGATCATCACGTGAGATGGAGTAGTTTTCAATGGTGAACATCGTTATGTTGATCATATCTACTATATGATTCACGCTCGACCTTTCGGTCTCCGTGTTCCGAGGCCATATCTGCATATGCTAGGCTCGTCAAGTTTAACTTGAGTATTCTGCGTGTGCAAAAACTGGCTTGCACCCGTTGTAGATGGACGTAGAGCTTATCACACCCGATCATCACGTGGTGTCTGGGCACGACGAACTTTGGCAACGGTGCATACTCAGGGAGAACACTTCTTGATAATTTAGTGAGAGATTATCTTATAATGATACCATCAATCAAAGCAAGATAAGATGCATAAAAGATAAACATCACATGCAATCAATATAAGTGATATGATATGGCCATCATCATCTTGTGCTTGTGATCTCCATCTTCGAAGCACCGTCGTGATCACCATCGTCACCGGCGTGACACCTTGATCTCCATCGTAGCATCGTTGTCGTCTCGCCAATCTTATGCTTCCACGACTATCACTACCACTTAGTAATAAAGTAAAGCATTACATCGCGATTGCATTGCATACAATAAAATGACAACCATAAGGCTCCTGCCAGTTGCCGATAACTCAGTTACAAAACATGATCATCTCATACAATAAAATTTAGCATCATGCCTTGACCATATCACATCACAACATGCCCTGCAAAAACAAGTTAGACGTCCTCTACTTTGTTGTTGCAAGTTTTACGTGGCTGCTACGGGCTTAAGCAAGAACCAATCTCACCTACGCATCAATACCACAATGATAGTTTGTCAAATAGACTCCGTTTTAATCTTCGCAAGGACCGGGCGTAGCCACACTTGGTTCAACTAAAGTTGGAGAGACAGTCGCCCGCAAGCCACCTGTGTGCAAAGCACGTCGGGGGAACCGGTCTCGCGTAAGCGTACGCGTAATGTTGGTCCGGGTCGTCTCGTCCAACAATACTGCCGAACCAAAGTATGACATGCTGGTAGGCAGTATGACTTATATCGCCCACACTCACTTGTGTTCTACTCGTGCATATAACATCAACATAAATAACCTAGGCTCTGATGCCACTGTTGGGTTTCGTAGTAATTTCAAAAATTTTCCTACGCACACGCAAGGTCATGGTGATGCATAGCAACGAGAGGGGAGAGTGCTGTCTACGTACCCACGCAGACCGACTGTGGAAGCGTTGACACAACGTAGAGGAAGTAGTCGTACGTCTTCACGATCCAACCGATCCTGCACCGAAACTACAGCACCTCCGAGTTCGAGCACACGTTCAGCTCGATCACGATCCCCGAACTCCGATCCAGCAAAGTGTCGGGGAAGAGTTCCGTCAGCACGACGGCGTGGTGACGATCTTGATGCACTACAGCAGCAGGGCTTCGCCTAAACTCTGCTACAGTATTATCGAGGAATATGGTGGCTGGGGGCACCGCACACGGCTAAGGAATAGATCACGTGGATCAACTTGTGTGTTCTAGGGTGCCTTTGCCTCCGTATATAAAGGACTAGAGGGGGGGGGGGAGGCTGGCCGGCCACAGGAGGCGCGCCAGGAGAGTCCTACTCCCTCTGGGAGTAGGATTCCCCCCAATCCTAGTTGGAATAGGATTCCTTGAGGGGGGAAAGAGAGAGAGGGGGGCCAGCCACCTCTCCTAGTCCTAATAGGACTAGGGGAAGGGGGGAGGCGCGCGGCCACCTTGGGATGCCCCTTTCTCCTTTCCACTAAGGCCCATCAAGGCCCATACGGTTCCCGGGGGGTTCCGGTAACCTCCCGGTACTCCGGTAAAATCCCGATTTCACCCGGAACACTTCCGATATCCAAACATAGGCTTCCAATATATCAATCTTTACGTCTCGACCATTTCGAGACTCCTCGTCATGTCCGTGATCACATCTGGGACTCCGAACAACCTTCGGTACATCAAAATGCATAAACTCATAATATAACTGTCATCGTAACCTTAAGCGTGCGGACCCTACGGGTTCGAGAACAATGTAGACATGACCGAGACACGTCTCCGGTCAATAACCAATAGCGGGACCTGGATGTCCATATTGGCTCCTACATATTCTATGAAGATCTTTATCGGTCAGACCGCATAACAACATACGTTGTTCCCTTTGTCATCGGTATGTTACTTGCCCGAGATTCGATCGTCGGTATTCCAATACCTAGTTCAATCTCGTTACCGGCAAGTCTCTTTACTCGTTCTGTAATACATCATCCCGCAACTAACTCATTTAGTTGCAATGCTTGCAAGGCTTAAGTGATGTGCATTACCGAGAGGGCCCAGAGATACCTCTCCGACAATCGGAGTGAAAAAACCTAATCTCGAAATACGCAAACCCAACATGTACCTTTGGAGACACCTGTAGTACTCCTTTATAATCACCCAGTTACGTTGTGACGTTTGGTAGTACCCAAAGTGTTCCTCCGGTAAACGGGAGTTGCATAATCTCATAGTTACAGGAACATGTATAAGTCATGAAGAAAGCAATAGCAACATACTAAACGATCGGGTGCTAAGATAGTGGAATGGGTCATGTCAATCAGATCATTCTCTTAATGATGTGATCCCGTTAATCAAATAACAACTCATTGCTCATGGTTAGGAAACATAAGCATCTTTGATTAACGAGCTAGTCAAGTAGAGGCATACTAGTGACACTTTGTTTGTCTATGTATTCACACATGTATTATGTTTCCGGTTAATACAATTCTAGCATGAATAATAAAAATTTATCATGATTATAAGGAAATAAATAATAACTTTATTATTGCCTCTAGGGCATATTTCCTTCAGTCTTCCTCATTGGCGACTCCATCCATTCCAGCGATGGTCCTTTTGCTTCTCCTCACGACAACATGGCTAGGATTGATCGGATCAGTTATGAAGAAACATTGTGTCACGTGTTTAGCGTGTACCCATGGCTCATTTTTGGCGATTTCGTTGACGGTACCACTATCGGAGTCGGGTATACACATGGTAGTGAAATGTTGATTTTCTCTTTGTACATTCTTAGCCCATCTGACACGAAACATCGTCGCGCTATGCAATCCGGAGTAGTTAAGCTCCCATATCTCTTCGACCCTTCAGTAATATCTTTCAATTACATTCCCGGTCATTGCTTCCATCATCACCCTGAGGTTTGGTCATCACTGTTTATATCTTTCTCCTCCGTGTAGAACGTGTATCCGTTGATATCGTATGCTTGATAAGTCGCGAGGTTGGTCAAGGTGCCATGTGCTAAGGCATATATGAGCATTCCATTCGGACAACCCTCTTCCGGGGGATTAGCCAGAACTCGCTCTTTAAACCAACGCAAGAAAGTGGAGTTGTGCTCTCAAATAACTTCAGCGTGCGTCCTATGCACCCCACGGCCACGGTACTTCTTTGCGATGGTCTCTTTATGCAGTGTCACGAAATTTTCTAGCACATCTAGGTGTTGTAGCACCACTAAATTTTCCCTGTCAAGGTCATTTTGTCGACCCGAGCGTAACACATTCACATCCCTATGACCGTTGGTGTGACCTTCGCCTTCGAGCCTTCCACAGTGCTTGTTGACGGGCAAACCAACAACAGGGTCTCCGGTGCCTACTAGATAACTCTCACAGAAAGAGATGCACTCTTTGGTCAGATATCCCTGGCTATGCTTCCATCTGGACGGGACATGTTACGAACGAATCCTATGATGACGCCAT
Organism: Triticum urartu; assembly: GCF_056163025.1. Taxonomy (NCBI): domain Eukaryota; kingdom Viridiplantae; phylum Streptophyta; class Magnoliopsida; order Poales; family Poaceae; genus Triticum; species Triticum urartu. The sequence continues at coordinate 50,803,119 of NC_141879.1, forward strand.
TCATCCTCTCGAATGGCATCATGCTGTGCAGGAATGTCGGCCCTAGGTCGATGATGTCGTCCATGATGTGGACACATAGATGCACCATGACATCAAAGAACGCGAGCGGGCAGTACATCTCTAGCTCAGTCAGTATGACAACAATCTCTTCCTGTAGCCTATGGAGTTGCTTCACACTGATCGACTTTCGAGAGATAGCATAAAAAAGTGGCATAGGTCAGTAAGCGTCTCACGCACATGTGTGTCCATAATCCCTCTAAGTGCAATCGGGAGTAACTACATCATCATCACATGACAATCATGAGACTTCATCCCACTGAACCTTTTTTTCTTAGTGTCTAGATATCTGCTTATCTTCCCACAGTATCGGGAACTAACTTTGATTCCGGCAAGGCACTTGAACAATTGATCGACCTCCTTCGGATCTAAGGTGAAGCGAGAGAGGGGGGCAATATTGTTCTTCCTTCTTGTTTACTTTTTTGCCCCTATCTTCCGTCTCCGTCTCCGTCTCGGTCTCCTCTGACGACCTTTTACCGGGCATTTAGAGATCTTTCCTGATATTCAAAAATTCCAAGTCTTTTCTTGCCTTTGGCCCATCCTTGGTCCTCTCGGGCATGTTCATCAATATTCCAACCAAACTCTCAAGGATATTTTTTGTGATATGCATTTGATCAAGGCTATGAGGCGTGTCGAGTATGGGCCAGTATTCTAAGTCCCAGAAAACAGATTTCATCTTCCATACCTTCAGCAGGGGCTCCGACGCCTTTTTCTTTGTCTTTCCCGGCGAGGGGCACTCTTCCCAGTTCTTCAATAACTTATATATTTCTGCACCGCTACGCTTACGTGGAGTACCTCGATGCTCAGCCTTACCATTGAATAGATCTCCACGCTTTCTCCACGGGTCATCCTTCTCGAGCCATCTTCGATGCCCTATGTAAACGATTTTCGAAGACCCGCCATCTTTCGATAGCTGCAGAGAAGTTGTAGCATCCATGCACCTCGTGCATCCGCAATATCCGTGGCACACCTGGCCGGAGAGATAGCGGTAACCGAGATAGTCCTGCACCGTCGTGATCAGCGCGACTCTCATGTAGAGATACTCTCCTTTCCTTTTATCCCATGTCTTGGCTGGCATTGTCCATAAGGTATGTAGCTCCTCTTTCAGTAACCCGAGATACAAATTTATATCATTTCCCGGTTGTCTCGGCCCTTGAATAAGCATAGCCATGTGTATGTATTTTTTCCTTCATGCACAACCAGGGGGAGGTTGTACATCCATACAAACACAGGCCATGTGCTATGATTGGTGTTTTGGATGCCAAATGGATTCATGCCATCACTACTAGTGCCAAGCACGATGTTCCTTGGATCATTTGCGAAAAAATCAAATTCAACATTTAATGCTCTCCACTGGCTAGCATCTGCGAGGTGTCTCTGCTTCGGCTCATATCCTTCATCTGGCTTCACCCTCTCCGCGTGCCAGCGCATAAGCTTTGCTTCCTTAGGATCTATGAAATACCGTTGTAGACGCGGATTGATCGGATAGTACCATACAACTTTCTGTGGAGCTTTCTTTCCTGCCTTTTTATATCGTGAAGCATTGCACTTTGGACAGATGGTTTTTTCTGCATGCTCGTTCGGTTATATGATGCAATCATTGATGCATGTGTGATATCTAATGTGTGGCAGATCAAGAGGGCACACGATTTTATTTGCCTCCTCGACATTAGTAGGACACAGGCTTCCCACGGGAAGAACCTTATTTAGATACTTCAAAAGCTCATCCAAGCTTGTATCTGTCTATTTGTTTTTTGCCTTCATCTTTAGAAGTTCTAGTGTGAAACTCAAGCGGGTCACCTCGGGATTGCAACCATCATACAAAGGAGTCATCGAATCTACCTCCAGTTGCGCCATGAAAGTGCAACTATCCCTAGGTGGTTTTGGTAATTCCTAACAACATATAGCTTATTGAGCTAATGCTATTCCAAGATTGATATTTCAGGAAAAGCTCAATGAATGGCATGGCATGGATGAGGAAAGTGGACCCCTCAAAATACTAAGGACAAAAAGATTGGCTCAAGCTCAAAGCTTGAGACTCTACATTTTATATTTTAGTGATCCAAGATCACATTGAGTCTATAGGAAAAGCCAATACTATCAAGGAGGGATGAGCTGTTGTTTAATGAGGTTCTTGCTTCATAGTGCTTAGTGATATACTCCAAAACCCTCAACTACCTTCCCACATCCACATATGACCTAAACCAAAAGTTAAAATCGGCCCCATTGATACTTTCTATCCGGCGCCACCGAGTTTCAAATGTCATAGCCACTACCACAAACCCTAGGCAAATCGGTCTCACCGATAGGGATTTCGGTCACAGTGAGATGGGGTTGTAATCTCTCTATTTCCCTTCGTAACGTTTCAGTCCTACCGAGATGAGTGATCGGTCCCACCGAGATTGCAATGTAAACTCTCTGTTTTCCCTTCGTAACGTTTCGGTCTCATCAAAATGAGCGATCGGTCCCATCGAGTTTACCTGACCAACTCTCTGGTTAGCTTATTACCAAAATCGGTCGCACTGAGTTTGTGTAATCGGTCACACCGAGATTACGTTATGCCCTAACCCTAACCATATCGGTCCTACCGAGTAGCATCTCAGTCCCACTGAAAATCCTAACGGTCACTAGGTTTGCTAAATCGGTCCGACCGAGTTTCTCAATTCGGTCTCACCGAGATTGGTAAATTGTGTGTAAGGGTTAGTTTTTGTGTGGAGGCTATATATACCCCTCCACCCACTCTTCATTCGTGGAGAGAGCCCTCAGAACATACCTACACTTCCAATACACATTTTCTGAGAGAGAACCACCTACTCATGTGTTGAGGCCAAGATATTCCATTCCTACCATATGAATCTTGATCTCTAGCCTTCCCCAAGTTGCTTTCCACTCAAATCTTCTTTCCACCAAATCCAAATCCTGTGAGAGAGAGTTGAGTGTTTGGGAGACTATCATTTGAAGCACAAGAGCAAGGAGTTCATCATCAACATACCATTTGTTACTTCTAGGAGAGTGGTGTCTCCTAGATTGGCTAGGTGTCACTTGGGAGCCTCCGACAAAGATTGTGGAGTTGAACCAAGGAGTTTGTAAGGGCAAGGAGATCGCCTACTTCGTGAAGATCTACCGCTAGTGAGGCAAGTCCTTCGTGGGCGATGGCCATGATGGGATAGACAAGGTTGCTTCTTCGTGGACCCTTCATGGGTGGAGCCCTCCGTGGACTCGCGCAACCGTTACCCTCTGTGGGTTGAAGTCTCCATCAACGTGGATGTACGATAGCACCACCTATCGGAACCACGACAAAAACATCTGTGTCTCCAATTGCGTTTGAATTCTCCAAACCCTTTCCTTTACATTCTTGCAAGTTGCATGCTTTACTTTCCACTGCTCATAGACTCTTTGCATGCTTGCTTGAATTGTGTTAAGATTGCTCGACTTGTGCTAAGATAGCTAAAATCTGCCAAAGACTAAAATTGGGAAAATGATAGATTTTTATTTGGTTAAGTAGTCTAATCACCCCCCCTCTAGACATACTTTCGATCCTACAAGTGGTATCAGAGCTTTGGTCTCCATTTGCTTTGATATTCATAGCTTTTGGAAGTCATAGTCTTGGTTTGACAACCTAGGAGAGTATGACGTCTAGCGGGGGAAACTACCACCGTAGAGGTCCTTACTTTGATGGCACTAATTTTGCTAGTTGGAAGCATAAGATGAAAATGCATATTCTTGGACATAACCCCGCCGTTTGGGCTATTGTGTGTGTTGGCTTGCAAGGTGAATTCTTTGATGGGAGAGAACCAAATCGTGAAGCTACCGTGGATGAGTTGAAGATGCTACAATACAACGCTCAAGCTTGTGATATCCTATTCAACGGATTGTGCCCCGAAGAATTCAACAAAATCAGCCGTCTTGAGAATGCAAAGGAAATTTGGGATACTTTGATTGATATGCATGAAGGTACCGACTCCGTCAAGGAATCCAAGTTGGATGTGCTTCAAAGTCAACTTGACAAGTTCAAAATGAAGGATGGTGAAGCTGTCAGTGAAATGTACTCTAGGCTTGCTCTTATCACAAATGAGATTGCCGGCTTAGGAAGTGAAGAGATGACCGACAAATTCATCATCAAGAAGATCCTAAGAGCCTTGGATGGAAAATACGATACCGTATGCGCATTGATCCAAATGATGCCAAATTACAAAGATCTCAAGCCAACGGAAGTCATTGGAAGAATTGTTGCTCATGAGATGTCACTCAAGGATAAGGAGGAACTTCACAACAAATCAAGTGGTGCTTACAAAGCCTCATGCAAAGCCCCCACATCATCAAGTGAGAAACAAACCTTCAATGAATAATTGAGCTTAATGGTGAAGAACTTCAACAAATTCTACAAGAGTAGGAGCAAAGAGAGAAGCTCCAAGTCAAGGTCCTACAATGACAAAAGATCTTCTAGTCGAGAGCGAAACTGCTACAATTGTGGAAGACCCGGACACTACTCCAATGAGTGTGCGGCTCCCCACAAGAGAAGAGAAGATTCTCCCAAAAGACGAAGTAGAAGAGAAGAATCACCATCAAGGGAGAGAAGGAGTAGGGATGATCGACATGAATGAAGATCCTCACAGAGAAGCAAGATTCGGAAAGGAAGGACAAGTCATCAAGGAGCTACACAAAACGAAGACATCAAGCTCATGTTGGTGAATGGGTATCCGGCTCCGACTCCGACAATGACTCCGAGAGAAGCTATCACTCCGACTCCGAATATACTCAAGATGAAGGTGTTGCCGGTCTAGCACTTGTGTCAACCAACTCCTACGACATATTTGATTCACCAAATGAAGGAATTGGAAGATGCTTCATGGCCAAAGGTCCAAAGGTATCACACCCCGAGTATGTTGATTTCAATAGTGATGAAGATGACTTGTTAGGTGATGATGATTTACTTGTTGACAACTATAGTGATGAATACTATGATGAAATGAATGACAATGATAAGGAGAAGATTGATTCTCTAACTAAAGAACTAAACACTCTTAAGCATCTTCCAATTCCTTCATTTGGTGAATCAAATATGTCGTAGGAGTTGGTTGACACAAGTGCTAGACCGGCAACTATAGTGATGAATACTATGATGAAACGAATGACAATGATAAGGAGAAGATTGAGTCTCTAACTAAAGAACTAAACACTCTTAAGTTAGCTCATGAAACTATCTTAGGAGATCATCGAGAACTTTTAAGGACTCATGAGAAATTACGTTTTGAGAAGCTCAATCTTGAGCAAGAGTATGAGTTCTTAAAGGCAATCAATGATGATCTTCGCAAGAAAAGTTCTTCTTACATTGCCAAGCGTTTACTCTTATCCACTTACATACCTCAAGTCAAGAACAAGAAGGATTCTTCTTCTAGTAGTAACAATAATCATGCTAAATCCAATATTGTTGCTCCTAGTAGTTCTCTTGATTCCACTAACGATTCTCTTAGCCAAGTTACACTTGAGCAAGAAAATAGCTTATTGAAGGGAATTATAGAGAAAGGTGTTTACAAGAGCCTTGCCGGGAGTAAGCAATTCGAGGAAATTGTACACAAGCAAGGAAGGCACCGGAAGAATCAAGGTATTGGTTTTGAACGAAAGTTCAATGCCAATGGAGTTGAGTGGGAAGAAGATCAATACCCCAAGACGAAGTTTGTTCCTCAACAAGAGAAGTATGATCCTACTTCATCCAAAGGGACACAAGCTCAAGATGATCTTCCACCACAAGACCACAAGCAAAAAGGCAAGGACAAGCTTCAAGAGGAAATTGATGCATTTGAAGAAGCTTCGAAGGCCTTGGTCAAGTGGGTTCCCAAGACTACATCAAGTTCCACTTCATCGAGTACAACTACAACTCCGAGGATTCCCATCAAGATGGTGTGGATCCCGAAGAAGAAGAACTAGAGAGTTCTTGAGGGTGACTCCGCCAACATACTTCACTCTTATCATTTTGGCAAGAACAAGTGCAATCAACTTCCACATCTTGCACTAGTTCAAGGAGTCACAAACCCTCTTGTTGGTAAGACAAGGGACAAGGTAACCTAAAGCTTTCATAGACATCATCTTGTGTGTGCATCACTCTATGTCTATGGATATCCTTGTCTGTTCCTTGTGGGACTAAACAGTGTAGGTATTGAAAGTGCAACTCACTCCAAAGGATAGCTCCAAATGATCTACATCAACATAGAGCATCCACATCTTCAACACCTACATGAAGTCATCATCGACAAAACCCTAGGTTAGTTCATCCCTCTTAGGGAGGATCTCACATCTAGGGGGAGCTTTACTCTAAGAATTGAGTTAAAGAAACTCTAATGGTGTGAACACAACAACGCTTTATGTGAAAGTGGTAACCCCACTTGTGCTTAAACGATGAGTATGACCTATGATCAAATGCTCTCATTTGACTCCTAAGTCAATATACTCATATATAGATTACCTAGTCATCGCCAATTGCTTGACAGATGCTAGAATTGTTTGTGCATGCTTTGCCACATATTTCAATTGCCATTTTATTATTTGAGCATGTTGGTTGCATAATTTACTCATTCGAGGACATCCACTTGTTGTTTTGATTGATTGGTTTCCTTTTCTTTTGGCCAAGTGGATGGACAAGAATGCCTAAGAACCTTCTCTAGCTATCTATGCTTTTCTCGTCTCAAACCCTATTCATGCTGCATCACAAAATTTGATCAAGTCAGATTCGAACCACTGTGTGTGAGGAGCACTCGGAGTTCCTGATTCGTCATAGACTTAAACTTCCAAAACTTCTTTGTGCGTTTCGGTCTGACCGATTCATCCATTTCGGTCATACCGAGATCACTAAGTCGATCTAGGTTTTCAATCTCGTTGCAACCGATTTGAACTTTTCGGTCACACCGAGTTGCAGTAACTGCTTGCAGTTATGCATCTCAGTGCCACCGAGTTGTTCCACTCGGTCACACCGACAGGGTCGGGCTATATATATACACGGGTCAAATTTTGGAAAACTTTCCGAACCTCCTCGACCCGCGCTTAGCCCGCTCTGCCTCCAGGGTCTCCAGATCGTCTTCCTCGTCGCCAGCCGCCTCCTGCCGCTGGTCTCCGCCGCCGTCAACGGGAATCAACCCCGCCGTTGCCGCAATAGCAAGTTCATCACCGAACTAGGGTATGAACTCGATCACTGTGCTATCCCTATCTGATACCTAGCACATTGTGTTCGCCATGTATCTTGCCACGATTGAGATCATTCTTATCCAGTCAAAACACTCCGTAGTTTAGTCGTGAATTGAAAATTTAGGGCCAGGTTTCTGCTGAAACCATCTCGGACCCACCGAGTTGTAGAACTCGGTACCACCAATTCGGCTCAGACCATTGCACATGTGATTCTCGGTCTGACCGAGAATTGCAAATCGGTGTGACCGAGTTCAGGACTTTGTGAAACCCTAGCAGTCTCGGTGCCACCGAACTGTGACTCAGTCTGACCGAGTTCACTAGTTTAGGTTCCAACATCTGCTTCGGTAGATCCGAAATGCTTTCTGTGGAAAACTAAAACTAAGTTTTTACTCATTCTTTTGCAAAAACCTCTGCATTTTGTGATGCTCATCCACTCTATCTCATCTATATCTATTCACAGGGTCTTCTGTCAGTGTTTGCAATATGTCTGATCAGAGTGACAGCCAAAACAAGTTAGAGGAGCAGGTTCACTTGAGTGAGGGCACTAGGCCCTCTAGCAGCTCAGATGATGGCAGCAGGAGCACACCAAGCAATCTGCCAAAGGCTGCCACCAGGGCCAGCAAGAAAAGAACTTCAGATTCAGAGGATGAGGACTATGTGGCCGAGGAAGAAGAAACCACCTCAAAGAGGAAAGTCCTGAAGAAGGAATATGGCACAACTGCTGCAACTAAGCCTGGTATGAAAACCAAAGTGCCTGCAAAGAGAATTCCCATGTCTAAAGCCAGAGCATCTACTCAAGAGACTTTGGGATCTGCACCCAAAGAGCAGGTTGTGGTAGAGAAGAAGAGGAAAGAGAGGGTCAAAAAGACCACTGCCAGAGTGCTTGGGAGATCCTCAATCATGAGAGATTCTAAAGAGGAAGAGGAAGAAGATGCTGCACCAGCACCCAAAGCTCAGAAGCTTATGGGTGATGCCATCAGGGCAGGGCCTATTCCATCTAAGCCTAAGACTGCTCCAAAGGCTGCTGCTCCAGCTCCAAAGCCAAAACCAAAGAGGAGCACCAGGAACATCCCTGGTGAGGAGAAGAACAAGGCCCCAGTGCCTGAAGCTGAAATGGAAGAAGAAGATGATGAGTCACATGTCTTGAGGAAGCTGAAGCCAAAAATCCCAGATCACAATGATGCTCATCCAGTTGCTGAGAACATGAAGATCAGGAAGGACTCAGGTCTGAGGCTATGGAGAGAGTCTGATCCATATGCCAACAGGAGAAGGACTGCTGTGGACTACATGTTCCATACAAAGGAACAACAGGACTTCTATGAGACAGTGTTGCTTGACAAGAAGCCCATAGTGTGTGACATGAGATGGGTCGACTGGGACTACATCAAAGAGAATGATGAACATTATCTAGGTGTGTATGACAGTTTCAAGGCTTGTGGAGTTGATGAGTTTGTGGCTCAAAAGCTCACAAAATGGAATGATGAGCTCATCATGCAGTTCTACTCCACAGCTCACTTCTACCCAGATGGAAGGATTGTCTGGATGTCTGAAGGTACGAGGTACCAGTCAATGGTTGCTAAATGGGCGAAGTTGATCAATGCCCCAAAAGAGAGTGAAGCTGACTTGGATATCTATGCCAACAAGAAGAAGGATCACAACTCCATGGCACACATGTACAAGGAGATCCCAGATGCTGCTCTTGAGACACACAAGTTTGGATTTGTACATTACCTGCTGTCAGGACTGCCTACTATCAACTGGATCCTCAGGCACACTCTCTTGCCAAATTCAGGTGATCACAAGATGATCATAGGCCATGCGATAAACTTGCTGCACATTTCTGATGTCCCACAGAAGTTCAAAGTCATGAGCCTTATAGTTGAAACTATCAAGAGGACAGCTGCAGATCAGAAGAGAAGTTGTGGGTATGCCCCACAGATCCAGGAGCTGATTAACTCCAAGATGGGCACCGGTACATATGTGCTGGACAAGGAGCACATGCCTATCTACCCAGAATTTGAGGACAACACTATGGTGATGGATGAAAATGAACCATCTTCTGTGCACGCAGAAGCCAAGAAGGAGAAGGCAAAGGCTGAAAAGGCTGCAAGGATGCCAACTACTGAAGAAGCATCTCAGTATCTTCTGAAGAGCATGTAAGATCAGCTTGGCTACTTGATTGCCTCCACTCTGAGGATTGAGAAGGGACTGGCCACCCTGACTCAAAACCAGGAGAGCTTGGAGAGGATCGTGGAGCAAAAGTTCTATGACTTGGATGTGAAGGTAACTGAGATTCAGTTTGTTGTGGAGCAACTTCAGGATGATATGCAGGAGAGGAGGGGCAAGACAACCACTGATGCATTTGCCAGAGTGCCTAGAGCTCAGAGATCTGCTGCAGTGCCAGTTCCAGAAACCAGAGCCACTTCATCTGCACCAGCTACAGCTTCAGTGCCACCAGCTCCAGCACCTACTCCATCGGCTCCATCTACTTCGACTGAAGCCTTCGTTCTTGGAGTTATTCGGACACCACCACCTGAAGACCAAGCCTGAGAGACGATTTAGGGCTATGCATTTTCTAGGAACTTTTTGGTAACTTGTTGCCAAAGGGGGAGAAAAATGTATAGATCATAGGCTTCGAGAGAGAGTGTTGCTTTTTATTCTCTCTTGATTTGGTGGTTGAACTTTATTTGCTTTGCTTGTTTGAGATAATTTTTGCCTGCGTGATACTTGGATGATCATGTGTTTGATCATATGCTACTTTAATACTTGTTGGATGACATTATCTTTTTATCCCTATACGATCATTCACTTTGCTTGGTGATGAGTGCATGTATTTAATTATTATCATTTTGAGCGCTCCACCAAGATGTATGTGACATGGAAGAGTAACCCATGAGCCTAACTCTTTGTGCATTTGCAGTCCAAAGCAAATCATAAACTATGCACAAATTTAGGGGGAGCTCTTGCTTTTCACATACTTCTCAAAGAGACAATGCTTTTCACTCTTATTATCATTTGTCGAAGCTTTGATCTATATGTTGTCATCAATTACCAAAAAGGGGGAGATTGAAAGTGCAACGATCCCTAGGTGGTTTTGGTAATTCCTAACAACATATAGCTCATTGAGCTAATGCTATTCCAAGATTAATATTTCAGGAAAAGCTCAATGAATGGCATGGCATGGATGAGGAAAGTGGACCCCTCAAAATACTAAGGACAAAAAGATTGGCTCAAGCTCAAAGCTCGAGACTCTACATTTTATATTTTAGTGATCCAAGATCACATTGAGTCTATAGGAAAAGCCAATACTATCAAGGAGGGATGAGCTGTTGTTTAATGAGGTTCTTGCTTCATAGTGCTTAGTGATATGCTCCAAAACCCTCAACTACCTTCCCACATCCACATATGACCTAAACCAAAATTTAAACTCGGCCCCATTGATACTTTCGATCCGGCGCCACCGAGTTTCAAATGTCATAGCCACTGCCACAAACCCTAGGAAAATCGGTCTCACCCATAGGGACTTCGGGCACACCGAGATGGGGTTGTAATCTCTCTATTTCCCTTCATAACGTTTCTCTCACGGCCCTAGAAATCTTTTGTAATTAGTGGCATTGCATCCATGCATCATTTTCATTTTCAATTAGTCTTGAAATGGGGATGCTTAAACCCTAGCACCAAATGAATCCAACTAGGGTCAAAATAAAATCTTTTCCATTGCACTCAAAATGCCCTCTAAAAATGTTCAACATTTTTGGATTGAGGTGGAAGCATCTACCAAAAAATGGTTTACATTTTTGCAGGACATCTTTGGGCTTTGAATTAATTCAAACATATTTGATTTGGAGCTATTTAAATGCTATATATATATATTTCAAGTGCTCCAAAAATGCTGGAAGTTTTTTATGGGTCATCAGAATAACTCAGACAGCACCCCTAATTATTTCCAGGATTTTATTAAATGGTTTAGTATTTTACTAAACCAAAACATAATAAAAAAATAGAAAAGCAGAATCAGCAGAGAGAGAGAGAGAACAGCACCTTGGCCTCTTACCTGGCACCCACCAAAGCCCACCTGGCTGGCCCAGCTGGCCAACCCAGCCCACTAGCCTTCCCCCCCTGTCGTCTTCCTCGCGACAGAAGGACGCCAGGAGTGTGCCCCGTGCGCGCGGCCACGCGCTCCGGCCACCTCCTGCTTGCCGCACCCCCTCGACGCCTGGACACCTCTGGGAGACGCCATGACACCCCCCGGACCTCTCTCACTCTCCCCCTTCTCCCCTCTCGCTCTGGACCCCTCCCCCTCCTCTGCTCTCTCTCACGCGCACGGCCGAGCGAGACCGTCGCTGCCGCTTGCTGTCACCGCGTCCACCGTGTTCCCCGAGCCTCCCCGAGCTATCCCCGAGCTCCTCCACCTCGTTCCCTACCTCCTCACCGAGCCAAGCTACCGGAAGGGCCCCGAAGCGCCACCCTCACCGCTTTTCCCCTCCTTGGCCACCGAGGATCGCCACCGTCGAATTGCCGCCGTCTCCGCCTCCCCGAGCTCGCTGAGACCGTCTACGACCCCGCTGTGAGCTCCGCCATCTTCTCCCCTCCTCCCCGCGCTCGTACGCACTCTCTAGCCGCCTCCTCTACCGGAGCCGAGGCCGCACGAGCTCGACACCGGTGACACTCCGGTGACCATTTGGTCATGCGCCGGTGTGCAACGCGTTAGCAGCCTCACATAGAGCAGCCCCCGAGCTTTAGTTCGCGCGTTTGCGCGCCGTAGCACCTAACCCGAGCGAGCCCGAGATCCGGCTGCTACTGCACTACTCGCCGTCGGTGTTCCCGGCCACCCCAGGCCTGGAGCCCATCGCCGTTCGATGCGCCGCTTCGCCAGCATCCCGGAGAGCCCAACCGTGTGCCGAACGGTGAACCAGAGGGGTTCTCCGAAGCCCCTCATCGCCGCTGACCTCGCCGGCGACTCAACGCCGGCGAGTTTGACCCGCTCGACCCGGGGTTTGACCTCCCTGGGGTCAATACATGTGGGCCCCACCCCTTACTCGTTTAGTTTAGGACTAATTACTCCACTTCTGACACTGACAGTGGGCCCAATGCCTGTTAATTTGGTTAGTTAATCCTATTTAACCCTGTTAGTTAATTGAGTCACTGACCAGTGGACCCCACTGGTCAGGTTTGACCCGGACCAGTTCTTGTTGACCAGCTGACGTCACACTGACGCACTACTGACACAATAAAGCATTTACTGGATTTATTCTTTTACAGGAAATTCCAGAAAATAGCCAAAACTTCTAAAAATCATAGAAAATAATCTATAACTTAGAATGAAATAAATTATATATGAAAAATTATCAAAAAAATTCCAGGAATCTGTTTATGGCATTTTCATGCATGTTTGAACAATGTTTGTCCTCTGTTTTGGACAAAACAAATAAATGGCATTTAACTAATCATATATGGAGTTTGAATTTGAATCTTGTATTCAAACCAACTTCATTTAATTGTGTTGCTAGTTGCATTAGCTCAATCAACAACATATTGCCATGTCATTATCATGCATCATGTTGTGCATTGCATTGATTGTGTTCCTTCTCTATTGCCGGTGGTTGTCCCCTCTCGATAGACGTTGTACCGACGCTGTGATCGTTGACACTGATGAAGACCCAATGATATCTTCAGAAGTGCCAGGCAAGCAAAAAACCCCTTGTTCATTCCGATACAAACCCACTCTCTCGCTCCTGCTCTCTTTTACTGCATTAGGACAACAACGATTCAACTGTTACATGCTGCGGTAGTTGAACCCCTTTCCTTTGCATGACCTGTCATTGCCACAGTAAATAAATGAAACCCACTAGCATGAGTAGGAGTTGTTTGAGCCCTGATGTGCCTACTCATTCATGTTTGCTTGTCATGCCTGCTATTGCTTAGAGTTGCGTCAGGTTTGATTCATCGGGAATGAATTGGAATGGTGATGAACATGTCCTACCGCTGAGAGCTAAGTGTGTGAACACGATTTGGTAAAGGTAGCGGTGAGAGGCCATGTAGGAGTACATGGTGGGTTGTCTCATTGAAACCGTCCTCAGGAACTGAGTTCTGTGTCTGTGATCCATGAACAGCTACTACCACTCATTGGGATCCTTAATTGACCCTCTCGGCTTCTTAATCACCCTAGTACTCTGTCCAGGAGTTGCAACTAGTTTCTGGTGTTTGTAGGTTATGTGTTGGCGGCCGTGCGTAGCGCTGACCCTAGGGGTGGGCTATGTTGTGGTAGATATACCGTGGCACGGTGTACCGGGCGCCCGTTTGGTGTCTCGGGAACCCTGTTCACATCGTTCGGGGCCGTATGTGGAAACCTCGGCCGTACTCCCTATGGATGGAACCTGGATAGGCGATAAACCTGGACTAGATACTTAAGTGTTTAGGTAGGCCGTGGCCGACACCCTCGCCAGGCTTCCGCTTGAAGGTTGCCGAGATACATGATGTGTATATGGTGGTAAGTGGTGGGAGCGTGTATGAAGAAGTACACCCCTGCAGGGTTATCATTATCTATTCGAATAGCCGGATTCCCCGGATATGGAAACTCGGACCCCTTGCATAGTTCATAGACAAGTGAAAGTGGATACCCTAAAACTCTCAAGATAAGCGTGAGTGCTATGGATGGGCTTCTCGTAGGGAGACGGGAGCGGATCCATAGTGGTGTATTGAATGGTGAATATGTGGACTCGTGTGCGCCACCCCAAAAGAGTTGCTTGCAGTCGTAGTTCAGGTTAGCCACCGAGTCAAAGCTGGCTTGCTGCAGTTAAACTCCACCACCCCCTTTGTTGATACCGATGCATATGTAGTTAGTTTTGATGTAAGTCTTGCTGAGTACAATTGTACTCACGTTTGCTTAATTTATGTTTTTGCAGAGAGGCCTCAGTCTCGCTAGTAGTTCCGCGTGGAATTCGACGTTTAGCTTGATACCTCAGCTACGATCTTGTGCCCTCGGCAGGATCTGGTAGATAGTCAGGCATCTTAGTCTTTTTCCATTTGTAGATGTCTGTACTCAGACATGTTAAGCTTCCGCATGTGTTTGACTTGTATGCTCTGAATGTTGGGTCATGAGACCCATGTTTGTATTTCTGGCTCCTCGGAGCCTAATGAATAAATACTTGAGTCGTAGAGTTATGTTGTGATGCCATGTTGTATTTACTCATATCGAGCATATTGCGTGTATGATTGAAATGCTTGGTATGTGTGGGATCCGACAATCTAGTTGTTTATCCTTGGCAGCCTCTCTTATGGGGAAATTTAGTCTTGTGCTTCCATGAGCCATAGTAGTCCGCTACAGCCCGGTTCACCGTAGTCCTGCTGGCCCAGCACTACTGCTCAGGACACTTGACTGGCCGGCATGTGTTTCACTTCGTTCCTATGTCTGTCCCTTCGGGGAAATGTCACGCGGTGACATCCGAAGTCCTGCCTAGCCTGCTACAGCCCGGGTTCCCCGGAGTCCTGTTAGCCCAGTGCTACAGCCCGGAATCACTCGCTGATGACCGACATGCTCGATGTGATTCATGTATGCCTGTCTCCATAGGCCTGTGCCCATTTGGGTTCATGACTAGCCATGTCGGCCCGGGTTCTCTGTCATGTGGATGCTAGCGACACTATCATATACGTGAGCCAAAAGGCGCAAACGGTCCCGGGCCATGGTAAGGCGACACCCGTGGGAATACCGTGTGTGAGGCCGCAAAGTGATATGAGGTGTTACCGGCTAGATCGATGTGACTTGGAATCGGGGTCCTGGCAGCGTTGGTATCAGAGCCTGACTGCCTGTAGGTTTACCAAGCTAACTGGTCGAAGTTGAGTCTAGAAATGCTTTAGTTATATGTAGGGGAATTGATTGTGGGAGGGAACGTAAGGCTCTTTTTACTCCTTTACCCTATGCCCTTCTGATCTGAGTCAACCTCTTCTTTTCTACGGGGATTAAGAATTAGGCCTTCTCATCTATCTATCAGGATGACGTGCTACTAATCCATAGACTTATAGAATTGATAGTTTCAAGCCTCAGTTCTGTTCCTACTACTTCCGTATGTTGACAGTTGATCTCAGAACCTTGACATTTTGTTGTTGAGTGGTTATGCCACCATTTTTGCAGGATGTCTCAAATAATTTTGAGCATTTACAGCCGTTATGCTGTCCGAGTCATCCCAGGTCTCTAAACAGTCTGATGCCGTTGCAAATCCCTTCTTTTCATTCCCGATGTCCCTTTGGGCCAGTTCAACCACACTAATCGATGAGTTGAGGTACTCTATTGCCTCAACATATATGTTGGAGCTATTTTTATGGCCTAGGTGTTTTAGGGAGTCACCTAGTGATCTAGCCATGTTTTTATCCCCAGTGTGTGATTCTGGCCATTATTCTCGAAAGCATCCCGTGATGCCATGTAGTAGTAGGTACTCTATTCATGGGTTCTTGAACCCGAGATTCACCCTACTTACCTCATGTTGATAGTGTTGCTAGTTCCTTTAGGATATTAGTAACCTTTGTGATAGTCCTCGAGGTTCGTGGTACATCCTTCTTCCAATTATCACGAGCCATTCTTGGCAGGAGTTCTTTTGAACCAAAAGGTCACGACAGAGTGCTCCTGATGAGTTCTTCATTCTATGTTGTGACTCTGCCAACCCTACCTTTCTGCATGTGTTATCCGGAAGAAATATGTTGAACTCGTTCGACATACTAATCTATGCATCCACAACTCAGAAAGTTATATGTACCTTTGAGTTGTCCCCCTTCCGTTATATTCCGATCTTCGTCTATCAATTGATAGTGAGGAGTATGTATGCATTCATGTTCATCGATGCCTAGTATTCTTGTGGTTCGTCAAGCCGTTATATTTCAGAATGACCAGGAGAAACAAACTCCAGTACCTCATCCATATCCAGGATTGGATCAAAGCAATTGTATTCCGCAGATCAAAATGCAACCCAGCTTTTGGTTCTGTTCTACCCTGAAGTATTACCCACTTTATGTCAGGAGCGTCGTGAGAATTGCACCTTCTCTTATGAATTCTTGATGCAATGATACTTCTTGCCATCATTGTTCATTCCTCGGTTCCCATGTTATTGTAACCGGAATGCCGGCAAGTGAGTCGTGATGTGTGAAATCAATACTCCTAGCAACTCCATTGCTTGGTAGTTAATGGACAATATTCTCATTCTTAGCGTGTTGGTTATTGAATCATCATTCTAAGATAGATTGTGCTACCTAGTCCTTATTTCCTGGTGCACTCTTCGATCAACAAGTTAGGATTTTGCCAAACCCTTGCTCTATCGATCATATCGTCTTGCCCTGAAAAGCAAGATTGATCTTGAGCTTAGTATCATATTAGTGGTTCGTGATGTTCCGATTATCTTCTCGGAAGTATTACCTGGTTGTCACCTGACCACTATGTTGAGTTCGTGATCATGTTGGTTTTCCTCCAACCACCCATTCTCCAAGAATCTGTGTTGGATACCCCTGAGCTAGTTGGTTAAGCTTAACAACAACTTGGAGAGTTGGAAGATAAAAGCTTGTCTGACTTAGTTCATGTTAAGGGATATCTTTGTGTTTGTGCGTGTGTTGAAGAAAGATGATATCTTCACCAATTGGTCCTCGTGATTAGTTGTTGGATCTATTGTCTTGTCAAAACTTTGACTTGAGTATGGGCTATCGTCAAGTCAAATCAGAACCAATGATGTTTGTAATGTTGTCTTACTCGTGTTTGATCCCTCGAGCATACACCATTACATCTTTGGTCTGACCAATGTTAGCACCGTGTTCACATGATGGTGGAAGTCCAGTGATATGGAAATTCTGATGAGTTGTTGTTGAGCCCATCAGCAACATTTTGTCTCCCCCATGATTCATGACTGAACATCAACCTAGTGTTGAAAACCTTGTAAGCAATGCCTTCGTGTTCCGTTCATGAAGCTTATGCTTGGATGAAAGAAGTGACCTTCTCCAAGTTCACGTGCACTAGGTGTAAGTTGCCGCCATGAATTTGAGGAAGGTTTTTTATGTTTCCCCTGGAATCATCCCAAATCAGTCATGCATACATGCGAAGTATTCTATGGTTTGGTAGATTAATTACCTCCACTCCATATGTATTCCCTAGCACACCAAGCCACTGATTGATTTGTTCAAGGAAAATGGGTTGTTGTGCGAATACTAGTTCATGCACAAGGACCTCGATATCCTCAATGATGGTTCCCCACCTGAACTCGGTAGTATTTTGTTGTAAGACTTCTACATGGTCATGCTTGTCTTGGACAACGTGTTCACATATATGTAGCAGAACCAGCTCATGTTTTGGAGTTTACTATCGTAGTTTAATTCCCGAGAATCTTGCAACATCGTCACGTCGGTTTGTGTTGCAAACTTTCTTTCCGGACATGTTGTCTGAAATATCCCGTTACCAACCAGATCTGAATCTCATGCAGATATGATGGTTGGAGCTATTCCAAGATTTATGATGTAGGCCCGACAAGGTTGTTGTTCTGGCCGACACACCTAGCCGGAAGATCTATCATTGTAGAATCTTGATTGAGCTATTTGCCCATCGTCTCCATGAGGATTTAGTGCAACTTATTCTAGAAGTTGTTCCTCAGGGGTCATTGTGCTCTCGGTTCCCTCGATTATGCTAGAACCATTCAAACAGTGGAATCACTCTCTACTGTTGAGTTTATCCCCAGTTACTAGAATCATTCCCACATTTGCATTTTGTTCCCAGCTTGCACCGCCATTGTGCCATTCTATCTTGGACTACCTTCCCGGTAATTCCTGGTCAGGATCATCTTCAACAGTGGTACTACCATGGGTTCCATCCATTTCCGATGATAAGCAAAAATCATCCATTGCGTTGCCTTCAACAAGGTAGTTCACATCATCCATTCTATTCTGGGTATGCCATCCCTTCGTACTCCTCTAAGCGATTGTTGTGATTTGCCTTAGACTGGTATAAAGAGTTTCAATGATCTCTGAATCAAAAGTAATTCTTTTTGCCACTTAAGGGAATATTTTTGGGAGTCACCTTCCTTACGATGTCTCGCTATGGTATCATGGCAACCCAACCCCTCGCTACGTTGACACCGTTCACCACCCTCCTAGGTGTGGGAATTCCGCTACTTACTTAAACCTTCTCATATGCTCATTTCCATCATTCTTGATGTGTGTATCGTGTCTCATGTCGACATATGTCGCTATGTCTCGTTCTGTGAGTTGATCGTCGGTTGCTCGATCTTCAAGAAGATCGATTCTTCAAGAGTTTCTTTTCTTCTCGTCATCGCGTGGATGAAGATCTCAAAAGCAAGGATGTCAGAGTCAACGTATGCAACGAATCAACAACCCTAAGAGGTGCAACCTGGATCGTGAAGATTGTGTTGGTCTTGTGCCCCCTCTGTCTTCTTACCTCACGTCTTGAATCTCGGGACAAGATTCTTGTTTAGTGGGGGTGAGTTGTCACAGCCCTAGAAATTTTTGTAATTAGTGGCATTGCATCCATGCATCATTTTCATTTTCAATTAATCTTGAAATGGGGATGCTTAAACCCTAGCACCAAATGAATCCAACTAGGGTCAAAATAAAATCTTTTCCATTGCACTCAAAATGCCCTCTAAAAATGTTCAACATTTTTGGATTGAGGTGGAAGCATCTACCAAAAATGGTTTACATTTTTGCAGGACATCTTTGGGCTTTGAATTAATTCAAACATATTTGATTTGGAGCTATTTAAATGCTATATATATATATTTTAAGTGCTCCAAAAATGCTGGAAGTTTTGTCATTAGAATAACTCAGACAGCACCCCTAATTATTTCCAGGATTTTATTAAATGGTTTAGTATTTTACTAAACCAAAACAGAATAAAAAAATAGAAAAGCAGAATCAGCAGAGAGAGAGAGAACAACACCTGGGCCTCTTACCTGGCACCCACCAAAGTCCACCTGGCTGGCCCAGCTGGCCAGCCCAGCCCACTAGCCTTCCCCCCCTGTCGTCTTCCTCGCGACAGAAGGACGCCGGGCGTGTGCCCCGTGCGCGCGGCCACGCGCTCCGGCCACCTCCTGCTTGCCGCACTCCCTCGACGCCTGGACGCCTCTGGGAGACGCCACGACACCCCCCCGGACCTCTCTCACTCTCCCCCTTCCCCCCTCTCGCTCTGGACCCCCTCCCCCTCCTTTGCTCTCTCTCACGCGCACGGCTGAGCGAGACCGTCGCTGCCGCTTGCCGTCACCGCGTCCACCGTGTTCCCCGAGCCTCCCCGAGCTATCCCCGAGCTCCTCCACCTCGTTCCCTACCTACTCACCGAGCCAAGCTACCGGAAGGGCCCCGAAGCGCCACCCCCGCCGCTTTTCCCCTCCTCGGCCACCGAGGATCGCCGCCGTCGAATTGTCGCCGTCTCCGCCTCCCTGAGTTCGCTGAGACCGCCTCTGACCCCGCTGTGAGCTCCGCCATCTTCTCCCCTGCTCCCCGCGCTCGGACGCACCCTCCAGCCGCCTCCTCTACCGTAGCCGAGCCGCTCCGCCACACGAGCTCGACACCGGTGACACTCCGGTGACCATTTGGTCATGCGCCGGTGTGCAACGCATTAGGAGCCTCACGTAGAGCAGCCCCCGAGCTTTAGTTCGCGCGTTTGCGCGCCGTAGCACCTAACCCGAGCGAGCCCGAGCTCCGGCCGCCGCTGCACTGCTCGCCGTCGGTGTTCCCGGCCACCCCAGGCCTGGAGCCCATCGCCGTTCGATGCGCCGCTTCGCTAGCATCCCGGAGAGCCCAAACGTGTGCCGAACGGTGCACCAGAGGGGTTCTCCGAAGCCCCTTGTCGCCGCTGACCTCGCCGGTGACTCAACGCCGGTGAGTTTGACCCGCTCGACCCGGGGTTTGACCTCCCTGGGGTCAATACATGAGGGCCCCACCCCTGACTCATTTAGTTTAGGACTAATTACCCCACTTCTGACACTGACAGTGGGCCCAATGCCTGTTAATTTGGTTAGTTAATCCTATTTAACCCTGTTAGTTAATTGAGTCACTGACCAGTGGACCCCACTGGTCAGGTTTGACCCGGACCAGCTCCTGTTGACCAACTGACGTCACGCTGACGCACTACTGACACAATAAAGCATTTACTGGATTTATTCTTTTACAGGAAATTCCAGAAAATAGCCAAAACTTCTAAAAATCATAGAAAATAATCTATAACTCAGAATGAAATAAATTATATATGAAAAATTATCAAAAAAATTCAAGGAATCTGTTTATGGCTTTTTCATGCATGTTTTTACAATGTTTGTCCTCTGTTTTGGACAAAACAAATAAATGGCATTTAACTAATCATATATGGTGTTTGAATTTGAATCTTGTATTCAAACCAACTTCATTTAATTGTGTTGCTAGTTGCATTAGCTCAATCAACAACATATTGCCATGTCATTATCATGCATCATGTTGTGCACTGCATTGATTGTGTTCCTTCTCTATTGCCGGTGGTTGTCCCCTCTCGATAGACGTTGTACCGACGCTGTGATCGTTGACACTGATGAAGACCCAATGATATCTTCAGAAGTGCCAGGCAAGCAAAAAACCCCTTGTTCATTCCGATACAAACCCACTCTCTCGCTCCTGCTCTCTTTTACTGCATTAGGACAACAACGATTCAACTATTACATGCTGCGGTAGTTGAACCCCTTTCCTTTGCATGACCTATCATTGCCACAGTAAATAGATGAAACCCACTAGCATGAGTAGGAGTTGTTTGAGCCCTGATGTGCCTACTCATTCATGTTTGCTTGTCATGCCTGCTATTGCTTAGAGTTGCGTCAGGTCTGATTCATCGGGAATGAATTGGAATGGTGATGAACATGTCCTACCGTTGAGAGCTAAGTGTGTGAACACGATTTGGTAAAGGTAGCGGTGAGAGGCCATGTAGGAGTACATGGTGGGCTGTCTCATTGAAACCATCCTCAGGAACTGAGTTCTGTGTCTGTGATCCATGAACAGCTACTACCACTCAATTGGATCCTTAATTGACCCTCTCGGCTTCTTAATCACCCTAGTACTCTGTCCAGGAGTTGCAACTAGTTTCTGGTGTTTGTAGGTTATGTGTTGGCGGCCGTGCGTAGCACTGACCCTAGGGGTGGGCTATGTTGCGGTAGATACACCGTGGCACGGTGTACCGGGTGCCCGTTTGGTGTCTCGGGAACCCTGTTCACATTGTTCGGGGCCGTATGTGGAAACCTCGGGCGGACTCCCTGCGGATGGAACCTGGATAGGCGATAAACCTAGACCAGAGACTTAAGTGTTTAGGTAGGCCGTGGCCGACACCCTCGCCAGGCTTCTGCTTGAAGGTTGCCGAGATACATGACGTGTATATGGTGGTAAGTGGTGGGAGCGTGTGTGAAGAAGTACACCCCTACAGGGTTATCATTATCTATTCGAATAGCCGGATTCCTCGGATATGGAAACTCGGACCCCTTGCATAGTTCATAGACAAGTGAAAGTGGATACCCTAAAACTCGCAAGATAAGCATGAGTGCTATGGATGGGCTTCTCGTAGGGAGACGGGAGCGGATCCATAGTGGTGTATTGAATGGTGAATATGTGGACTCGTGTGCGCCACCCCAAAAGAGTTGCTTGCAGTCGTAGTTCAGGTTAGCCACCGAGTCAAAGTTGGCTTGCTGCAGTTAAACTCCACCACCCCCTTTGTTGATACCGATGCATATGTAGTTAGTTCTAATGTAAGTCTTGCTGAGTACAATTGTACTCATGTTTCTTAATTTATGTTTTCGCAGAGAGGCTTCAGTCTCGCTAGTAGTTCCGTGTGGACTTCGATGTTTAGCTTGACACCTCAGCTACGATCTTGTACCCTCGGCAGGATCTGGTAGATAGTCAGGCTTCTTAGTCTTTTCCATTTGTAGATGTCTGTACTCAGACATGTTAAGCTTCCGCATGTGTTTGACTTGTATGCTCTGAATGTTGGGTCATGAGACCCATGTTTGTATTTCTGGCTCCTCGGAGCCTAATGAATAAATACTTGAGTCGTAGAGTTATGTTGTGATGCCATGTTGTATTTACTCATATCGAGCATATTCCGTGTATGATTGAAATGCTTGGTATGTGTGGGATCCGACAATCTAGTTGTTTATCCTTGGCAGCCTCTCTTATGGGGAAATTTAGTCTTGTGCTTCCATGAGCCATAGTAGTCCGCTACAGCCCGATTCACCGGAGTCCTGCTGGCCCAGCACTACTGCTCAGGACACTTGACTGGCCGGCATGTGTTTCACTTCGTTCCTATGTCTGTCCCTTCAGGGAAATGTCACACGGTGATATCCGAAGTCCTGCCTAGCCTGCTACAGCCCGGGTTCCCCGGAGTCCTGTTAGCCCAGTGCTACAGCCCGGAATCACTCGCTGATGACCGACATGCTCGATGTGATTCATGTATGCCTGTCTCCATAGGCCTGTGCCGCTTTGGGTTCACGACTAGCCATGTCGGCCCGGGTTCTCTGTCATGTGGATGCTAGCGACACTATCATATACGTGAGCCAAAAGGCGCAAATGGTCCCGGGCCATGGTAAGGCGACACCCGTGGGAATACCGTGCGTGAGGCCGCAAAGTGATATGAGGTGTTACCGGCTAGATCGATGTGACTTGGAATCGGGGTCCTGACAGTTTCGGTCCTACCGAGATGAGCGATCGGTCCCACCGAGATTGCAATGTAAACTCTCTGTTTTCCCTTCGTAACGTTTCGGTCTCACTGAAATGAGCGATCGGTCCCACCGAGTTTACCTGACCAACTCTCTGGTTAGCTTATTACCAAAATCGGTTGCACCGAGTTTGTGTAATCGGTCACACCGAGATTACGTTATGCCCTAACCCTAACCATATCGGTCCTACTGAGTTGCATCTCAGTCCCACCGAAAATCCTAACGGTCACTAGGTTTGCTAAATCGGTCCGACCGAGTTTCTCAATTCGGTCTCACTGAGATTGGTAAATTGTGTGTAATAGTTAGTTTTTGTGTGGAGGCTATATATACCCCTCCACCCACTCTTCATTCGTGGAGAGAGCCATCAGAACATACATACACTTCCAATACACATTTTCTGAGAGAGAACCACCTACTCATGTGTTGAGGCCAAGATATTCCATTCCTACCATATGAATCTTGATCTCTAGCCTTCCCCAAGTTGCTTTCCACTCAAATCTTCTTTCCACCAAATCCAAATCCTGTGAGAGAGAGTTGAGTGTTGGGGAGACTATCATTTGAAGCACAAGAGCAAGGAGTTCATCATCAACACACCATTTGTTACTTCTTGGAGAGTGGTGTCTCCTAGATTGGCTAGGTGTCACTTGGGAGCCTCCGACAAAGATTGTGGAGTTGAACCAAGGAGTTTGTAAGGGCAAGGAGATCGCCTACTTCATGAAGATCTACCGCTAGTGAGGAAAGTCCTTCGTGGGCGATGACCATGATGGGATAGACAAGGTTGCTTCTTCGTGGACCCTTCGTGGGTGGAGCCCTCCGTGGACTCGCGCAACCGTTACCCTCTGTGGGTTGAAGTCTCCATCAACGTGGATGTACGATAGCACTACCTATCGGAACCACGACAAAAACATCCGTGTCTCCAATTGCGTTTGAATTCTCCAAACCCTTCCCTTTACATTTTTGCAAGTTGCATGCTTTACTTTCCGCTGCTCATAGACTCTTTGCATGCTTGCTTGAATTGTGTTAAGATTGCTTGACTTGTGCTAAGATAGCTAAAATCTGCAAAAGACTAAAATTGGGAAAATAATAGATTTTTATTTGGTCAAGTAGTCTAATCACCCCCCTCTAGACATACTTTCGATCCTACACGCCAGTTTGGCCTCCTCTCTAGAAGCAGCTCTGTCGCTAGTCGTCTTCTTGCGAAGCAGGTCTCGAACATGCGGGTCCCGCATGGATGAACTTAGTAGCGACGAAGACGGCGGTGTGTCCGCGTCTTCTCCGCCTTGAACCGCCTCTTCGCCATCGACATTTCCGAGGCCATCTTCCTCTTCGGGCACTTAATCGGTCATCTCTTCGTCTGGTGGCCCCATGTCGTTATTTCCTGCCCCGTTGACATCCTCATCATCATCATCTTCACTTATCCACCGAGTATGGCCGTGCATGAAACCATGCATGAGCAGGTGCACCTTGAATGTGCCACCCTCAAAGGGGTCGAGCCTGACTATTCCTTTGCATTTTCGACACGGACATAAAACATCCTTCAGTCTTTTTTCATACATGTCGTCCACAGCGGATTGCCACTATCTTTCCACCATCCTTCCATTGAACTTCATGATCACCTGTGCGCAGAGCAAATATTATAACCACGTATATATGCATGCATGGATCAAATTCATACAAAAATTCAGCATGACCTTCCCTAAACATAGGACATATTGAGTTTGCCCGAAGTTCGCCGAAAACAGAATTGAATCGACATTTCGGCAAAACATAGGCAACTCATGTCACCCACATTATTTCATCAAATACACAATGTAGGCAACTCAAATTATGCCACACACAATTCGGTATATTGTGTGTGTGTGTGTATCTATATATATATATAGAGCTACTAGGTAATTAAGAAGAAAGGTCCCTAGGGAGAGAGAGAGCTAGTCAGAGAGTGGGAGGAGAGGGAGAGAGGAGAAGAGGGAAGACATAAATGGAAGGGGGTGTGGGAGGGCAAAGATGAGGGGGAGGGAGGCATTAATGGAGGGGGTGGTGGTGGAAGGGCAAAGAAGAGAAGAAGGGAGGGCTCTAATGAAGGGGTGGTGGAGGGGGAGCATTAGAACAAGCAAGGTGCAAGGAAAGGGGGAGAAAGGAAGGGGGAGAGGAAGAAGAAAGGGGAGGAAGGAGGGGAAAGGTGGTAGGTGGCTGGCGACCATAGCAGTAGCGAGGGGAGCCAAAACACGCTACTGCTATGGCGGTTTGCAAAATATCTACGGCTAGTGTTGCACTACCTATAGCGCGGTCTAGAGAAACACGCTACTGGTAAAATGTTATACATAGAAAAGATAGCAGTAGCGCGCTTATCTAAACAGGCGCTATAGATCCAAAACTAACAGTAGCTCCGGTTGGACGACCAGCGCTGCTAATATTTATTGACCAAGGGGTGTGGTGTGTTACACTTAGCAGTAGCGTGGGGCTAGGTAACAAGCGCTGCTGCTAACACATACCAGTAGCGTGGGGTCATAAACAAACACTACTGGTATTATTCTATCTATAAGCATTTTCTTAATCGTGTCTGAACATCAAAAGAAGCAACTTGAGGAACATAATAATCTCAAAACCCAATATGAACAGGACTGAACACCCAACCTGGATAAGCTTTTGATGGAACGCATCCAGATCAATTAGTCGATCACCTCTCTCCGAAAAATAATATACACCATCAAATTCGGATGTTGCAGAATTCCATAGGATCTCTTCAATCTAAGAATAAAAAAACTGATGAGAGACCAAAAAACAAAATAATAATTTCACAGGTTCAAATGCACACCTTCGATCCAACTCGCTGATTTGAAAGAAACTGAGGGTATTTCATTGAAGTGTCTGGTGAACCGTACAACTTCAAAAAATTCCAAAACCTACATGAAACAAATAGTACGTAAGATTTTCCAGCGGATGAATGGTCAAGATATCTTACTCTCACTGTTAATGAATAAAAGTTTAGCAAGTCGGTGAACCATTCAGGACTGCTCCATGTGCAGGCATGAGTTTTATTAATGCGCTGCAACAGGAGAAACATATTGTGTAAGCAAATTTTTAATTTGATGAGAATAGTATGTGCAAGCATAACACTCTGTGTTTCGCTAAAAAAAACGCTATTACGTTTTCCCGTCCATCAAAACGCCCACCAGTACTGCATAGTAGCATCTGGAAATGCAAACCCTCCCTAATCTATCCCCGGCGTCAGCTCTCTGGCTACTCTTAGGGTTGAAAGATAAAAGGGCACTATGACCTATTTTTCTCTTCTGCAAAAACACTATGACCTGTTCCTAGAGGTAGTAGCACAACCCGTAATTGCAAGTAAGAACCCATGTAACGCGGGCACCCAACTTTAGCTGATCTGGTCAGTGTGTGCCTTTTTCCTAGAGGCGAGATCGCAGTTTTGTTTCACAAAAAATAAATCATGGTTTGGTCTCGGTTGGGTGAACTGAAATAAAAATTTGTTAGTGAATGTGACCAATAGCTTGGAGCTTTGTATTTTTTTATGTACCATGACTCAATTAGCAGATTTTATGACCCGCAGTGAGGCACATACTACTACCTTAAAACTGTATTGTGGGTGGAGTAATATAGAAGGAGTCTTACGTGGACGGACCAATACGTAGCATAACTGCAGAAGACAAAAAATCCTAAGGACAAATTGAGATTGCTGTAGAGATAAATTAAATCTTTATAGAGAAAATAACTCACCCCTGAAAAGAAAAGGGAGGGACGAACTAGTCCAGTGTCATGTACTAATTAGTGCTGATCCTGGTGCCGAGCACCTCCATCATCATCATGGTTCTATGTCTATCGGCTACCGCACACCAGCAGGGCTCCTCTATGCCAGTTGTAGGCACCTGTGCTGCAACCAGGAACCAAACCACCGCTGGGCCTGCCAGGCCGCCGCCACCCGGCACTGTTGCTGCTTCTGGATGACGCCGACCTTCAGAGCATCTCCATGAGGCACGCTAAACAGGCATCGCGCCCCAAATATACCCAGTTTAGCGCGCGTGCAACCCGACGGGTGGCTCCAGCAGGCGCGCAATAACCGCGCATGCGGTATAAGAACATCTCCAGCCACGCCCCCAGAAAGGCTTCTCCAGACGTTTTTTTCACGCCGGCGCTGAAAAATCGGCCCAGTCGCGCCCTTAGGAGCCCGATTTTCGCCGGCCTGGGCCGAATTTAGCGCCGGCGGACTCAGGCCAAACCCGGCGCGCTGGGGGGCGCTCGAGGGCGCCGGGGTGAGCGTTTTGACGCGAAAGAGCCGCGGGCCCGCCGCGTCAGCGACACCGCGTGTCATCTGCCCCGAACGCCTCGGTTTCCCACGGGGAATCAATGGCAAGACTGCCGCCGGTCAGCCTTACCAGTGATTCCTCACGGGCGGCGCGTTCACGGGGTGGCGCGCCGATGCCTCCCCTGCCTCGCACGCGTACACACGGGGTGGCGCCGCTATATAAGCCGGTGGCCTCCCTCGCCTCTGGCTACACCAGCCACACCCGCCCTAACCCACCCTCTACCTCTCCCGAGCGCCGCTGCAGAGCCCTGCCTCTCCCGAGCGCCGTCGCCGAGCCCTCCCTCTCCCTCCCTCCCTCCCTCCCTCTCCCGATGGCTGAGCGGTTCCCCGGGGATGAGGCCGCGGCCAACGGCTTCGGCCGCCCATCGCTCCGCGAACAGGAGTCTTGACTCCTGTTCCAGGCGAACATCCCGGCGCCGTCGGACATGCGCGCCGGGCCGACGGGTTGGAATCTCAGTAACGGGGGAGCCCATTCCCCCGTTGCCCGACGCCGTGGCCAAACCCGGGTACTTTGCCGAGGAGGTCGACGTCGTGCGTGCCTCCCTCACCGCCGCCCAACTCTCCCTCCCCCAGTACGTCGTCGACAACCATGCGGCTTGGGCGGCGTACTTCGAGCGCCGTCAGCAGCAGCGGCTGGCGTCCACCAATGGCGCGGCGGTCGTCGGTAGCATGAAGAACAGCGAGGGGCGCCGCCTGTGGTGTGGCGTCCCCGGCCGCACACTCGAGAGCGTGCTGACGCACCTCGAGGGCGGCAACAACCCGCCGTTGGCGTACCCCCCGGCGAGGGCGGCCGCCACGGCCACGGCTCACCGCCAACGCGACGGGCAATGGTTGCCCAGGAGGTTCGGCGCCTCCTCTTCTTCCTCCTCATCACGCTCTTCTTCGCACTCCTCCAGCTCTCCGGCTTTGCTCGGCGTCAAGGCCGAGCCCGCGGCGAAGAGGCCGCTCGGACGGCGCACTAGCAGTGCCGGCATCGTCATCAACGAGGGCGGCCGACGTGCCTCCTCATCGGCTCCTCCTCCGCGCTTCGTCAAGCCCAAGACGGAGCCGGGCCTCCTCCCCGCGGTGAAGACGGAGCACGGCGGACTCCCTGAAGATGGCGAGGGAGCGCCAGTGCGCCGCCCTGCAGCGCTTCGCGCAGCGCCGCCGGGGCGGCGATGAAGGAGGCGTCATCGTCATCGAGGACAGCGACGACGACGTGCCGCCGCCACCAGCCCGCGTTGGCGACGCCGGTCAGGGGTCCACCAGGGACGGCCGCGTCAAGGAGGAGAAGCCCGACGACGGCGGCGATGATGGCGGCGATGACGGTGACTACTCGGCGTTCAGCCAGTTTCTTTTTTAGATTAGTTATCTATTTTGCTATGTAATGAAAATCCGTGAACATGTCTAATATATGCCCAAGTTTGCCGAAATTTAGTCGTGTTTAGCCGAACTTTGCCGAAATTTGCTATACTTTTTTTAATCGCGCGAGGCGAGGAGGAAGAAGCTTGCGGGGCGTGCGACGGGCGCCGCGGCTACCGAAGCGCCGGCGAGCTCACTCGTTGAGCCGGCGGCCGACGCGCACAACATGTTCGACGAAATACCCCCCGACGCTATGGCCACCATGGGAGGCATGAGTTTTGCTTCTCTCATGGGAGGCATGGGTGCACCTCCGGCCGCCATGGGCGGAATGTCTTTCGATGTGCCTCCTCGCACACATTCCCATGAAGATGCCGTTGAAGATCTTGCCAACACCGTCAGAGCTTCACGTGATGCGGTGCGCTATGAGGAGAGGGAGGAATATTCATCTTCGGAGGCGGAAGAATCGTCTTCCGAAGATGAGGACGAGGACGAAGACGAGGACGAGAAATGATGTGTCTTTCATTTGTGTATTGAACTTTATTTACATTTTGAACTTGGTTGGATGAACTTGTGGGCATGATTTTGAACTTGTGGGCATGAACTTTTCTTCATCAACTTGTTTGTGTGAAATTTTATATGTCATGTTCATTGCATTTTGAATGTTTCATCAACTTCATTTTGTGTTCAAAATGCCATATGCAATGCACCGGCGAGTCGTGCGCGTTGCATTTTAGCGCGGCTGCTGGAGCTAGCGCTGCGTGCCGCGCCAAACCAAGCGATGGGCGCGCGGCGCGTTCGGCGCCTGTTGGAGATGCTCTCACAATAGACATGTCCAATGGCTCAGGGAGCTGCTGCTTCTGCTGCGAGTAACGGAAGAATGGATCCTATCCCATCCACCCATCCCCAACCCTCCTACACGGGCACCATACCTCGCCCCCTCCCCCCGCATCAGGTTCGCATCTCATGCAAAAGCTGCATTTGTGCGTGCATCAGGACGGATCCCAGAGCGAAGGAGGCCGGGGTCGCCTCCTCGCGACCCAAGCACCGCAATGCCGATAGAGAGGAGAACATCCACGCTTACCTGACGAAGATGGACGGGGACACCTGCGCCGGCGTGCCAACCAGGGCCTTGTACAGGTTGGCGACGCGGATCTGTGTCCCCACACCAGCGGACAGGTCAGAGCTTTCCCACTGCACCACCGGTGAGGCTTGTGTAGAGGGAGCCACCGGCCTCAGCTCCCGTCTTCGTTCGATCCTCTCCTCCTTCCTTCATGCGCCGCACCAGGAGGGGAGCGCCGCGCCCCAACCACGGCGCCACCCCGGAGAACACTGACGCCTTTCGCTCACCCTGGATCCGGATGCCACTGCCGTTCCCCGCGTTGAGCCCGTGCGCTGCCGCCGCCCTGTGACATTGCTCGATCGGATCGAGCGAGAGAGCCGCCTACCGCACGCTCGTTGACTCGCCATGATCCGGATCGATCGAGTAGTCACGGATATAATTCTTACAAATGCAGGGTCTTTTTGAACAAAATGGAGTGTTTTCTAAGATCCACTTAGAAAAGAACAGCGGGTTGAATTACTGAAAACGACAAGGACTTTTCTGTAAAACCACCACCACGTTGAGCGCGCGGGCAGAAGCAATAACTGCTTTATTATTAGGGAAAGATAAAATGTTTTTATGTGTGTCTCTTATGACACACAATCGTGATCTTACCCAATAAATTGCTTAACTTATCAAAGTAGGAGTAAATTCTCCTAAACAAAGGATTAACCCATTCGAATGGACAATGTCGTTAACTCATTTCACGAGCCTTTTTATGATTGCATTCGGTACCCTATGTAGATACTCAAAATAGTTTAACTAAATTTCTTATCAAAGATAGTCAAATGAATTACATGACCACTTTTAAAGAATTGTAAATTTACTCGGGATGTGGCGAGTGGCAAGTGGGTGCCTTCGAGCGCGGCCCGACATGTCGGAGCTCGTGGGTATATAGTCCGCTCCATCCCTGTGTAATCGCTGATAAAATCGAGTTCGAGCTCGAGGAGAAATAGAAAAAATCCCGTTCGTGCGGGGGGGGGGGGGGGGCGTTCGTGCGCCGTCAAAACTTGGTATCAGAGCGAGGTGAGGAAGTGAGGTGAGGGAGATCGCCGGCGTCGATCGCTCTGGTTCCGCACGACGGAGGCGGCACGGGCGGGTCGGTGTCCATGGAGATGCCGATGCTCGCGCCGGACGGCTACACCATGTGGGCGATCAAGGCACATGCGATCGTTGATGCTCACACGCTGTGGGAGGCGGTGGCGCCGGCGGGCGACGCGGCGGTGAACGGCAAGAAGTGCAAGACGGCACGGGCTATGTTCTTGGCCGGGCTGCCGGAGGACGTGCTGCTCTCGGTGGCGACATAGCACACTGCCAGGGAGGTATGAGACTCCCTGAAGGTGAGGTTCGTCGGCACCGAGCGGGTGCACGCAGCGAGGAGGGCGACGCTGCGCGGCGAGCTGGATCGGCTGAAGATAGAGGACGGCAAGTCGGTGGACGTGTACATTGGAAGGCTTGCGGGCATGGCGGCGCAGTTCGCAGGCCTGGGGGAGACACTGGGCGACACGGAGCTGGTGAAGAAGGTCCTGGACACGGTGCCGGACTGCCTCTTCCCCGTCATCGCCGGCATCGAGCAATTTTGCGTCCTCGAGGAGCTAACGTACGACGAGGCGCTCGGGCGGCTGTGCGCATTCGACGAGCGGCTGCAGCGCCGTGGCAGAATAGCGGCGAGTGGGCGGACTGCCAGCTTCTATACACGGCAGCGAAGTGGCGGGCACGGGAGCAGCAGCAAGGCGGAACGCGGGACGACGACGACGCGCGCAGTGTGGCATCGGGCAGCGGCGGCAACAAGCGAGGCCGCTGCTACAAATGCGGCGAATGGGGCCATTTCAAGCGGGATTGCCCGCAGCTGCGCAAGGCGGCGGCAGCGGAGCATGCGATGATGGCGGACGCCGGCGTCGAGGACGGTGGCCTCAACGCAGCTGTGCCTTAGTGGTGTGTGTGTTGGGCAATAAGCAACGGCGAGCATGGACGCAGTGTGCGTGTGTGTGCACGCGCTCGGCCCGTGGCAGGCGCGGGTGCGTGCGTGCGAGCCCGTGTGTGTTGGTGTGTGCGTGTGCGTGTCAGCGCGTGTGTGCACGTGACCGCATGGGTAGCTAGCGAGGGATCAGGAGGAGTGGACCGCGTCGGGTGCGTGCGTGGCCGCGGCGATCGCGTGCGAGCCGGTGCGCGCACGGGATGTGGCGAGTGGCAAGTGGGTGCGTTCGAGCGCGGCCCGGCATGTCAGAGCTCGCGGATATAAAGTCCGCTCCATCCCTGTGTAATCGCTGAGGAAAATCGAGTTCGAGGTCGAGGAGAAATAGAAAAAATCCCGTTCGTGCAGGGGGGGCGGGCGTACGTGCGCCGGCAAACCTTCTGTGGTCTCCTTCCTCCTCTCCGATCGTGTCTCCGGTGATCGCTGTCGCGTGCCGTAGCCCGCTACACCAACATTCTTCGTAGCTGTTTCTTCCCTGCCAACCTCTCCAACTCACGTGCTAGCATAGGAGCACACCGAGGGTTTATATTGTTACCTGCAACAAGGTGCTGAATGAGACACATGATTCTTTCTAAAGATAGGTTGGTGGCCCCACTCCTCCTGTGTCGCCCCTGCGCGGCAACCGGGGGAGCCGTAGCGCCGCCCCGTCCTCGTCCCTCCCCTGACCTCTCCTCGCCACCGCCGGGGCGCACCATCAGGCAAAGCACGATCGGCGTTGGGGGCGGCGGGATCTCTTCTCCCACGGCGCGCTGGAGGCGTGGCGCGTCAGCGCGGGTGAGGGAGTCCTGGATTAGGGGGTGTTCGGGTAGCCGGACTATACCTTCAGCCGAACTCCAGGACTATGAAGATACAAGATTGAAGACTCCGTCCTGTGTCCGGATGGGACTTTCCTTGGCGTGGAAGGCAAGCTTGGCGATGCGGATATTCAAGATCTCCTACCATTGTAACCAACTTTGTGTAACCCTAACCCTCTCCGGTGTCTATATAAACCGGAGGGTTTTAGTCCGTAGGACAACTTCATCATACAACAATCATACCATAGGCTAGCTTTTAGGGTTTATCCTCCTTGATCTTGTGGTAGATCTGCTCTTGTACTACCCATATCATCAATATTAATCAAGCAGGACGTAGGGTTTTACCTCCATCAAGAGGGCCCGAACCTGGGTAAAACATTGTGTCCCTCGTCTCCTGTTACCATCCGGCCTAGACGCACAGTTCAGGACCCCCTACCCGAGATCCGCCGGTTTTGACACCGACATTGGTGCTTTCATTGAGAGTTCCTCTGTGTTGTCGCTTTCAGGCCCGATGGCATCTTCGATCATCAACCACGATGCAGTCCAGGGTGAGGCTTTTCTCCCCGGACAGATCTTTGTCTTCGGCGGCTTCGCACTGCGGGCCAACTCGCTTGGTCACCTTGAGAAGATCGAAAGTTACGCCCCTGGCCATCAAGTCAGGTTTGGAAGCCTAAACTACATGGCTGACATCCGCGGGGACTTGATCTTCGACGGATTCGAGCCGTAGCCAAGCATGCCGCACTGTCTCGATGGGCATGATATAGCTCTGCCGCTGAACAGTGCCTTGGAGGCCGCACACGCATCGGTTCCGACCATTGATTCGGAGCCGACTGCGCCAATCGAGGATCAACGGTTGGACGCTGCCTCAGAGCTGCGATCTCAGAGGCGATCGAGCCGAGCTCCAGCCCCGCACTCCGCATGGCCCCTGACTCCGAGGAGCCGGATTCCTCTCCGAACTCCGAGCCCCCCGCGCCCCCGCCGATCGAATCCGATTGGGCGCCGATAATGGAGTTCACCGCCACGGACATCTTTCAGCACTCGCCCTTCGGCGACATCCTGAATTCTCTAAAGTCTCTCTCTTTATCAGGAGAGCCCTGGCCGGACTACGGTCAACAAGGTTGGGATACGGACAATGAAGAAATTCAAAACCCACCCACCACCCACTTCATAGCCACTTTCGACGACTTAACCGACATGCTTGACTTCGACTCCGAAGACATCGACGGCATGGACGACGATGCAGGAGACGAACAAGAACCAGCACCTGTAGGGCGTTGGAAGGCCACCTCGTCATATGACATATATATGGTGGACACTCCAAAGGATGGAGATGGCGATGGAACAGCGGTGGACGATACCTCTAAGAAACAGCCCAAGCGCCAGCGTCAGCGGCGCCGCTCTAAATCCCGCCAAAGCAAAAATGCTGATTCCGGCACGGGAGATAATACTACTCCGGATAGCGCCGAAGAACACCCCCTCCAGCAAAATTCAGCACAGGAGGACAGAGAAGCCAGCCCTCACGAGAGGGCGGTGGACCATGAGGTTGAGGACGATAATTATACGCCTCCCTCCGAAGACGAGGCAAGCCTCGACGACG
Organism: Triticum urartu; assembly: GCF_056163025.1. Lineage (NCBI taxonomy): Eukaryota > Viridiplantae > Streptophyta > Magnoliopsida > Poales > Poaceae > Triticum > Triticum urartu. The sequence continues at coordinate 50,837,189 of NC_141879.1, forward strand.
ATGAGTTCGTCGTACCAGAGGATCTTGCCGAACAAGAGCGTTTTAAACGCAGGCTCATGGCCACGGCAAGCAGCCTCAAGAAAAAGCGGCAACAGCTTAGAGCTGATTAGGATTTGCTAGCTGACAGATGGATTGAAGTCCTTGCGGCCGAAGAGTATGAACTCGAATGCCCCTCCAAGAGTTACCCGAAGCGCAGGCTGCTACCCCGACTAGAGGAGGAAGCACCTACATCACCAGCGCATGACATGGCCGACCGGCCACCTCGTGGCCGCGACAGAGAGGCCTCTTGGCCCTCCACTCAAGCCATGCCCCGGCACCGCGTCAAGCATACTAAGGCACGGGAAAATGCACCCGACCCGCGCGACATCCTGGAGGACAAGGCAAGGCAAACAAGATCGATCTACGGATCGCGCAGGCGCCCCACGGCACGTGACGGTGATCGTCACTCCGGACGCAATGAATCCGGCCGGGCCGAACTCAACAGACAAAACTCCTTCGAGCTGCGTCGTGATATAGCCCAATACAGAGGCCCCGCACACCCACTATGCTTCACAGATGAAGTAATGGATCATAAAATCCCTAAGGGCTTCAAACCCATAAACATCGAATCGTATGATGGCACAACAGATCCTGCGGTATGGATCGAGGATTATCTCCTTCATATCCACATGGCCCGCGGCAATGATCTACACGCCATCAAATACCTCCCACTCAAACTTAAGGGACCGGCCCGGCATTGGCTTAACAGCTTGCCAACAAACTCAATCGGTTCTTGGGAGGACCTGGAAACCGCATTCCTTGACAACTTCCAGGGCACTTATGTGCGACCACCGGACGCCGATGACCTAAGCCACATAATTCAGCAGCCAGAAGAATCGGCCAGGCAATTCTGGACACGGTTCCTAACAAAGAAAAACTAGATAGTCGACTGTCCGGACGCAGAGGCCTCTGCGGCCTTCAAGCATAATATCCGTGACGAGTGGCTGGCCCGGCACCTGGTACAGGAAAAGCCGAAATCTATGGCAGCCCTCACGACACTCATGACCCACTTTTGCGCGGGAGAAGACAGCTGGCTAGCTCGCAGTAACAACTTAACCAAGAACACTGGTAATTCAAATACCAAGGACAAAAGTGACAGGTCGCGTCGGAACAAACAAAAGCGCCACGTTAACAGCGACGGCAACGAGGATACGACAGTTAATGCCGGATTCCGAGGCTACAAATCCGGTCAACGGAAACAGCCATTCAAAAGAAAAACTCAGGGCTCGTCCAGTTTGGACCGAATACTCGATCGCTTGTGCCAGATACATGGCACCCCCGAAAAGCCAGCCAATCACACCAACAGGGATTGTTGGGTGTTCAAGCAGGCAGGCAAGTTAAGAGCCGAAAACAAAGACAAGGGGCTGCATAGCGACGACGAGGAGGAGCCCAGGCCGCCGAACAATAGTGGACAGAAGGGATTTCCCCCGCAAGTGCGGATGGTGAACATGATATACGCAACCCACATCCCCAAGAGGGAGCGGAAGCGTGCGTTACGGGACGTATATGCGATGGAGCCGGTCGCCCCAAAGTTCAACCCATGGTCCTCCTGCCTGATCACCTTTGATTGAAGGGACCACCCCACTAGCATCCGTCACGGCGGCTTCGCCGCATTGGTTTTAGACCCAATCATTGACGGATTTCATCTCACAAGAGTCCTCATGGACGGCGGCAGCAGCCTGAACCTGCTTTACCAGGATACAGTGCGAAAGATGGGCATAGATCCCTCGAGGACCAAGCCCACCAAAACGACCTTTAAAGGCGTCATACCAGGTGTAGAAGCCAACTGTACAGGCTCAGTTACACTGGAAGTGGTCTTCGGATCTCCGGATAACTTCCGAAGCGAGGAGTTAATCTTCGACATAGTCCCGTTCCGTAGTGGCTATCACGCACTGCTCGGGCGAACCGCATTCGCAAAATTCAACGCGGTACCGCACTATGCATACCTCAAGCTCAAGATGCCAGGGCCTAGAGGAGTAATCACGGTCAATGGGAACACTGAACGCTCCCTTCGAATGGAGGAGCACACGGCAGCGCTCGCAGCAGAAGTACAAAGCAGCCTCTCTAGGCAGTTCTCCAGTTCGGCCTTCAAAAAGCCGGACACTGTCAAGCGCGCCCGGAGTACCCTACAACAAGACCGCCTGGCACGTTCCGAGCTAGCATAGCAATGCGGCCCCAACTCTAGCCCTCGCGATATAGCGAAACCAGTGCTTCACGTACATAACTACGCTCTTGAAATACCATGGGCACAGGGGAAGGGGCACTATCACGGCACGCCCGACATACGGCTTAAACCGCACCAGGGGCTGCCGGATTCCTTCTTTTTTTTTCTCTTATTCTCAGGACTCCATACTTCGGACGACCCGTTCGGCAATTCAACTGCCACACAAACGATGCAAGATCTAGGGAAGCAGACAAGCCACGCCGCATTATGGAACTCCTAGGTGGTCTCTATTGCGAGAAGTATACCTGTTTTTTAATACAATTCCGCGGCCTGCCCCTGGCCAGGACATGTTAAATAGTCCAATTTATTTTGCTTATCGCACTATTTGTATCGTTCCGCTTTCATAGTAGCCTTTCTATAAACAATGCATAGCTTTTTGTCTATTTTTTGCATTACCCTCTTTTTATATATATGTTTATTAATGACATGCTGCATCCGTACACTGTGGTACGGCAAAATACGCCAGGGGCTTCAGTACCCATCAATATGGCGTGAGAAGTCCGTCCACTTTCACAAGTGCGGCACCCCGAACTTATAGTACTACATGCATCGGCTCCGAATCATGATTTGGGTCAATAGTTGGGTTTGCCCGGCTCCTATGTTTTGGTGCCTTACGTTCCGCTATATCGGCTAAGGTAGCACTAGGAGAACCACTGCGATTGTGCCCCAGTTGAGCTGGGCCGAGCACCTCAGTGGAGAAAGCTAAAACTGACTGTCATGATGAGGCGAGAGACCGGTCACTGTTCGAGAGGTTTTTCGAGTCCTTAAAGGCTTATGCCACTTCGAGCGAGGAACCGGCTTTGTTCGGCCAAGGCGTGGATAGCGCCCCGAACTCGGTCTTCCGAATACTAGGGGCTTCGCTGAAATTTAAAATTATAGAGTTGTATGGCTAAGTGAGAGTGTTCAAGCATTATAGTCCGATTGCCTTGTTCGTTGTGCTGACCGCCTCCCTCGATGGACCCAATCATGGGAAAAAGAGCGCTCAGGTTTATCCCGAACACCCCAGCACTAGTGGCATGGGGGCAGAAGCCGACGACTGGCCATCTCTCAATTTTTTGATAAACGGCCGCACAGGAAGTAATATTTTAAATTCAAGCATTGCTTAGCACATATGAACAAGTTTTCAGCGCACAGGATAACACGAGCGAGTTCATTCAAAAATTACATCCTTGGTACATTCATCCGCGACAAGGCCGACACCAGCAAGAACTTCCTTGTAATAGTTCTCGGGCTTGCGATGCTCCTTCCCCGGCGGCGGCCCGTCCTTCACAAGCTTCTGACCGTCCAGCTTACCCAGTGCACCTTTGCATGGGCAAGGGCCCTACGAGCACCTTCGATGCAGACGGAGCGCTTGATGACCTCGAGCCTTGGACAAGCCTCCACCAGCCGCCGCACCAGTCCGAAGTAGCTCCCAGGCAGGGCCTCTCCAGGCCACAGCCGAACTATGAAGCCCTTCAGGGCCTATTCGACCGCCTTGTGGAGCTCGACCAGTTGCTTCAGCTGGTCGCTCAAGGGCACAGGGTGTCCGGCCTCAGCGTACTGAGACCAGAACACCTTCTCCGTCGAGCTGCCTTCCTCGGCTCGGTAGAATGCGGCAGCATCAGATACGCTGCGGGGAAGATCTGCGAATGTCCCTGGAGAGCTCCGGATTCGGGTAAGTAACAAGTAGTTTACTTTTATATGTCTGCTTTGCATATAATTTGCCTTACCCGCCGCTATCTTTTTCACCGCATCCAATTCTAAAATTTTCCAGAATGGAAATGAATCAATATTTCCGGCAAAACATAGGTCACTGCAATCGGGAAATGAATCAACAACCAAAGTCTGGTAGAACTACAGTAGCACAACAATATAGGATGCTCACTATAGCAGCACAACAACCACATGCACATGTACTCTCCTCTAGCATCTGCATGGACAGAGCTCTATATAGTGTGGGTTTTGGGATGCTCACTATCTCCCTGTCGAGGATGAGGGTGTGGTGTCGATGATCTTCGAGCGGCGTCGTCGAGCGGCACGTCAGTGATCTACCTGTGCGTCAAGCATTCACAAGATAAATTATTGTAGACACACAAGATAAATTATTGTAGACACACAAGATCAATTGTGGACCTACAATCTGCCTAATAAAATGTTCATTTTCATTTTATTTACTCTATCAACAAACTAAACACTCATTTTCATTTACTCTAGCAACAAAATCCAAAACAAGCATATTAACAGCATTCTAACAATAGGCATTTTAACAGCAAGCATTTGAACACTCTAACAATAGGCATTTTAACAGCAAATGAACACTCTAACAACACACATTTGAACACTCTAACAACAAACATTTTAACACTCTAACAACATACATTTTAACAACATTCTAACATGCATTTTAACAGCATTCTAACATGCATTTTAACATGCATTTCAACATTTGGACAGCAAGCATTTGAACAAAACAAGCATATGAAAAGGGAGGGAAGAGGGGGTGGCACACTTCGGCCGGGGTTGGGATCAGGGTCAGGGTCCACGGGGCAGAGGGGCCGGGTGCACCTAGGTCGGGGTCATCAGGGCAGAGGGGCCGGGGTCCTTCTCCTCCTCGTCGATCTGTAGAGAGGCCAAATTTGGCGAGAGAGAGAGAGTAGGGGAGGCACGGGGAGAGGGGCCGGGCCAAGGGTGCACCTAGGGCAGGGGGCAGCACAGGGGGAGGGAGCATCGAGGTCGGGTGCGGTGCGCGTCGACGGCGGCGTGGGCAAGTGCGGGCGTCAGCGGTGGCGTGGGCGGGTGCGGGCGTCGGTGGCGTGGATGGGTGCGGGCGTCGGTGGTGGCGTGGGCGGGTGTGCGGGTGTCGGCGGCGTGGGCGGGTGCGGGCGTCGGCGGCGTGGCGGGTGCGGGCGTCGGCGGTGGCGAGCTCAGAGAAAGGGGATCGAGCGAGAGAGTGAGAGAGAGGAAAGAGATAGGACCTAGCGGACGGTGCTGTAGGCAACTTAGCTATAGCGCGTATTGGCAAAACATGCTATAGCTAAGTTAGCTATAGCGCTACCCAAGCCAAAACGCGCTACTGCTATTTTTTTCTTTTTATTTTTCTTTTCCTTAGCTATAGCGCTGCCCAAACCAAAACACGCTATTGCTATTTTTTTTCTTTTCCTCAGCTATAGCGCTGCCCAAGCCAATACACGCTACTGCTAACCTTTTTATTTTTATTTTTCTTTCATTTCATTTTCCACAACTTATTAGTTCCTTTTTCTTTTTCTTTCATTTCATTTTGCAAAACTTCCTTTCTTTTTCCTTTTCTTTTTCTTTCATTTGCACTTTTCTTTTTCTTATCTTTCTTTTGCTTCCTTCCTTCCTTTAATTTGGTCTGTCGTTGGAACAATACCACTGTTACCCTCCGAATAATAAGTAGTATAATATATATTACATGTTTGACCGCTAACACCGGTGTACAAAATAGACACACACAAAATTGTGGATTAGTTTGTCAACTTGGGCGACGACGACGCTTTAGACTGATCTTCTTCCCTCTTTTGTTCGTTGTCGAATAATTGAGCCCATGGTTGTGACTTTTCCTTCTCCAAGGATTACGATCTTTTGTAGGTAATGTAGTCTTCATTCTTCTTTTGACGTATGTTTCATCGTCATCAGCATCATCTTCCCTCATCGGATCACCGTACTGGTCGTAGTCTTCCTCATTGGCGACTCCATCCATTCCAGCGATGGTCCTTTTGCTTCTCCTCACTACAACACGGCTGGGATTGATCGGATCAGTTATGAAGAAACATTGTGTCACGTGTTTAGCGTGTACCCATGGCTCATTTTTGGCGATGGCGTTGACGGTACCACTATCGGAGTCGGGTATACACATGGTAGTGAAATGTTGATTTTCTCTTTGTACATCCTTAGCCCATCTGACACGGAACATCGTCGTGCTATGCAATCCGGAGTAGTTAAGCTCCCATATCTCTTCGACCCTTCAGTAATATCTTTCAATTACATTCCCGGTCATGGCTTCCATCGTCACCCTGAGGTTTGGTCATCACTGTTTATATCTTTCTCCTCCGTGTAGAACGTGTATCCGTTGATATCGTATGCTTGATAAGTCGCGAGGTTGGTCGAGGGGCCATGTGCTAAGGCATATATGAGCATTCCATTTGGACAACCCTCTTCCGGGGGATTAGCCAGAACTCGCTCTTTAAACCAACGCAAGAAAGTGGAGTTGTGCTCTCAAATAAATTCAGCGTGCGTCCTGTGCACCCCACGGCCATGGTACTTCTTTGCGATGGTCTCTTTATGCAGTGTCACGAAATCTTCTAGCACATCTAGGTGTTGTAGCACCACTAAATTTTCCCTGTCAAGGTCATTTTGTCGGCCCGAGCGTAACACATTCACATCCCTATGACCGTTGGTGTGACCTTCGCCTTCGAGCCTTCCACAGTGCTTGTTGACGGGCAAACCAACAACAGGGTCTCCGGTGCCTACTAGATAACTCTCATAGAAAGAGATGCACTCTTTGGTCAGATATCCCTGGCTATGCTTCCATCTGGACGGGACATGTTACGAACGAATCCTATGATGACGCCATTCATCCTGTCGAATGGCATCATGATGTGCAGGAATGTCGGCCCTAGGTCGATGATGTCGTCCACAATGTGGACACATAGATGCACCATGACATCAAAGAACGCGAGCGGGCAGTACATCTCTAGCTCAGTCAGTATGACAACGATCTCTTCCTGTAGCCTATGGAGTTGCTTCACACTGATCGACTTTCGAGAGATAGCATAAAAAAGTGGCATAGGTCAGTAAGCGTCTCACGCACATGTGTGTCCATAATCCCTCTAAGTGCAATCGGGAGTAACTACGTCATCATCACATGACAATCGTGAGACTTCATCCCACTGAACCTTTTTTTCTTAGTGTCTAGATATCTGCTTATCTTCCCACAGTATCGAGAACTAACTTTCATTCCGGCAAGGCACTTGAACAATTGATCGACCTCCTTCGGATCTAAGGTGAAGCAAGAGAGGGGGGGCAATATTGTTCTTCCTTCTTGTTTACTTTTTTGCCCCTATCTTCCGTCTCCGTCTCCGTCTCGGTCTCCTCTGACGACCTTTTACCGGGCATTTAGAGATCTTTCCTGATATTCAAAAATTCCAAGTCTTTTCTTGCCTTTGGCCCATCCTTGGTCCTCTCGGGCATGTTCATCAATATTCCAAGCAAACTCTCAAGGATATTTTTTGTGATATGCATTTGAGCAAGGCTATGAGGCGTGTCGAGTATGGGCCAGTATTCTAAGTCCCAGAAAACAGATCTCGTCTTCCATACCTTCAGCAGGGACTGCGACGCCTTTTTCTTTGTCTTTCCCGGCGAGGGGCACTCTTCCCAGTTCTTCAATAACTTATATATTTCTGCACCGCTACGCTTACGTGGAGGACCTCGATGCTCAGCCTTACCATTGAATAGATCTCCACGCTTTCTCCACAGGTCATCCTTCTCGAGCCATCTTCGATGCCCTATGTAAACGATTTTCGAAGACCCGCCATCTTTCGATAGCTGCAGAGAAGTTGTAGCATCCATGCACCTCGTGCATCCGCAATATCCGTGGCACACCTGGCCGGAGAGATAGCCGTAACCGAGATAGTCCTGCACCGTCGTGATCAGCGCGGCTCTCATGTAGAGATACTCTCCTTTGCTTGCATCCCATGTCTTGGCTGGCATTGTCCATAAGGTATGTAGCTCCTCTTTCAGTAACCCAAGATACAAATTTATATCATTTCCCGGTTGTCTCGGCCCTTGAATAAGCATAGCCATGTGTATGTATTTTTCCTTCATGCACAACCAGGGGGAGGTTGTAAATCCATACAAACACGGGCCATGTGCTATGATTGGTGTTCTGGTTGCCAAATGGATTCATGCCATCACTACTAGCGCCAAGCACGATGTTCCTTGGATCATTTGCAAAAAAATCAAATTCAACATTTAATGCTCTCCACTGGCTAGCATCTGCGAGGTGTCTCTGCTTCGGCTCATATCCTTCATCTGGCTTCACCCTCTCCGTGTGCCAGCGCATAAGCTTTGCTTCCTTAGGATCTATGAAATACCGTTGTAGACGCGGATTGATTGGATTATCGTGAAGCATTGCACTTTGGACAGATGGTTTTTTCTGCATGCTCGTTCGGTTATATGATGCAATAATTGATGCATGTGTGATATCTAATGTGTGGCAGATCAACAGGGCACACGATTTTCTTTGCCTCCTCGACATTAGTAGGACACAGGCTTCCCGTGGGAAGAACCTTATTTAGATACTTCAAAAGCTCATCCAAGCTTGTATCTGTCTATTTGTTTTTTGCCTTCATATTTAGAAGTTCTAGTGTGAAACTCAAGCGGGTAACCTCGGGATTGCAACCATCATACAAAGGAGTCATCGAATCTACCTCCAGTTGCGCCATGAAAGTGCAACTATCCCTAGGTGGTTTTGGTAATTCCTAACAACATATAGCTCATTGAGCTAATGCTATTCCAAGATTGATATTTCAGGAAAAGCTCAATGAATGGCATGGCATGGATGAGGAAAGTGGACCCCTCAAAATACTAAGGACAAAAAGATTGGCTCAAGCTCAAAGCTCGAGACTCTACATTTTATATTTTAGTGATCCAAGATCACATTGAGTCTATAGGAAAAGCCAATACTATCAAGGAGGGATGAGCTGTTGTTTAATGAGGTTCTTGCTTCATAGTGCTTAGTGATATGCTCCAAAACCCTCAACTACCTTCCCACATCCACATATGACCTAAACCAAAAGTTAAACTCGGCCCCATTGATACTTTCTATCCGGCGCCACCGAGTTTCAAAAAGGCAAATCGGTCTCACCGATAGGGATTTCAGTCACACCGAGATGGGGTTGTAATCTCTCTGTTTCCCTTCGTAACGTTTCGGTCCTACCGAGATGAGCGATCGGTCCCACCGAGATTGCAATGTAAACTCTCTGTTTTCCCTTCGTAACGTTTTGGTCTCATCAAAATGAGCGATCGGTCCCATCGAGTTTACCTGGCCAACTCTCTGGTTAGCTTATTACCAAAACCGGTCGCACCGAGTTTGTGTAATCGGTCACACCGAGATTACGTTATGCCCTAACCCTAACCATATCGGTCCTACCGAGTTGCATCTCAGTCCCACTGAAAATCCTCTGTGGGTTGAAGTCTCCATCAACGTGGATGTACGATAGCACAACCTATCGGAACCACGACAAAAACATCTGTGTCTCCAATTGCGTTTGAATTCTCCAAACCCTTCCCTTTACATTCTTGCAAGTTGCATGCTTTACTTTCCACTGCTCATAGACTCTTTGCATGCTTGCTTGAATTGTGTTAAGATTGCTCGACTTGTGCTAAGATAGCTAAAATCTGCCAAAGACTAAAATTGGGAAAATGATAGATTTTTATTTGGTCAAGTAGTCTAATCACCCCCCCTCTAGACATACTTTCGATCCGACAAGTGGTATCAGAGCTTTGGTCTCCATTTGCTTTGATTTTCATAGCTTTTGGAAGTCATAGTCTTGGTTTGACAACCTAGGAGAGTATGACGTCTAGCGGGGGAAACTACCACCGTAGAGGTCCTTACTTTGATGGCACTAATTTTGCTAGTTGGAAGCATAAGATGAAAATGCATATTCTTGGACATAACCCCGCCGTTTGGGCTATTGTGTGTGTTGGCTTGCAAGGTGAATTCTTTGATGGGAGAGAACCGAATCGTGAAGCTACCGTGGATGAGTTGAAGATGCTACAATACAATGCTCAAGCTTGTGATATCCTCTTCAATGGATTGTGCCCCGAAGAATTCAACAAAATCAGCCGTCTTGAGAATGCAAAGGAAATTTGGGATACTTTGATTGATATGCATGAAGGTACCGACTCCGTCAAGGAATCCAAGTTGGATGTGCTTCAAAGTCAACTTGACAAGTTCAAAATGAAGGATGGTGAAGCTGTCGCTGAAATGTACTCTAGGCTTGCTCTTATCACAAATGAGATTGCCGGCTTAGGAAGTGAAGAGATGACCGACAAATTCATCATCAAGAAGATCCTAAGATCCTTGGATGGAAAATATGATACCGTATGCGCATTGATCCAATTGATGCCAAATTACAAAGACCTCAAGCCAACGGAAGTCATTGGAAGAATTGTTGCTCATGAGATGTCACTCAAGGATAAGGAGGAACTTCACAACAAATCAAGTGGTGCTTACAAAGCCTCATGCAAAGACCCCACATCATCAAGTGAGAAACAAACCTTCAATGAATAATTGAGCTTAATGGTGAAGAACTTCAACAAATTCTACAAGAGTAGGAGAAAAGAGAGAAGCTCCAAGTCAAGGTCCTACAATGACAAAAGATCTTCTAGTCGAGAGCGAAACTGCTACAATTGTGGAAGACCCGGACACTACTCCAATGAGTTTGCGGCTCCCCACAAGAGAAGAGAAGATTCTCCCAAAAGAAGAAGTAGAAGAGAAGAATCACCATCAAGGGAGAGAAGGAGTAGGGATGATCGACATGAACGAAGATCCTCACGGAGAATCGATTCGGAAAGGAAGGACAAGTCATCAAGGAGATACACAAAACGAAGACATCAAGCTCATGTTGGTGAATGGGTATCTGGCTCCGACTCCGACAATGACTCCGAGAGAAGCTATCACTCCGACTCCGAATATACTCAAGATGAAGGTGTTGCCGGTCTAGCACTTGTGTCAACCAACTCCTACGACATATTTGATTCACCAAATGAAGGAATTGGAAGATGCTTCATGGCCAAAGGTCCAAAGGTATCACACCCCGAGTATGTTGATTTCAATAGTGATGAAGATGACTTGTTAGGTGATGATGATTTACTTGTTGACAACTATAGTGATGAATACTATGATGAAATGAATGACAATCATAAGGAGAAGATTGAGTCTCTAACTAAAGAACTAAACACTCTTAAGCATCTTCCAATTCCTTCATTTGGTGAATCAAATATGTTGTAGGAGTTGGTTGACACAAGTGCTAGACCGGCAACTATAGTGATGAATACTATGATGAAACGAATGACAATGATAAGGAGAAGATTGAGTCTCTAACTAAAGAACTAAACACTCTTAAGTTAGCTCATGAAACTATCTTAGGAGATCATCGAGAAATTTTAAGGACTCATGAGAAATTACGTTTTGAGAAGCTCAATCTTGAGCAAGAGTATGAGTTCTTAAAGGCAATCAATGATGATCTTCGCAAGAAAAGTTCTTCTTACATTGCCAAGCGTTTACTCTTATCCACTTACATACCTCAAGTCAAGAACAAGATGGATTCTTCTTCTAGTAGTAACAATAATCATGCTAAATCCAATATTGTTGCTCCTAGTAGTTCTCTTGATTCCACTAACGATTCTCTTAGCCAAGTTACACTTGAGCAAGAAAATAGCTTATTGAAGGGAATTATAGAGAAAGGTGTTTACAAGAGCCTTGCCGGGAGTAAGCAATTCGAGGAAATTGTACACAAGCAAGGAAGGCACCGGAAGAATCAAGGTATTGGTTTTGAACGAAAGTTCAATGCCAATGGAGTTGAGTGGAAAGAAGATCAATACCCCAAGACGAAGTTTGTTCCTCAACAAGAGAAGTATGATCCTACTTCATCCAAAGGGACACAAGCTCAAGATGATCTTCCACCACAAGACCACAAGCAAAAAGGCAAGGACAAGCTTCAAGAGGAAATTGATGCATTTGAAGAAGCTCCTAAGGCCTTGGTCAAGTGGGTTCCCAAGACTACATCAAGTTCCACTTCATCGAGTACAACTACAACTCCGAGGATTCCCATCAAGATGGTGTGGATCCCGAAGAAGAAGAACTAGAGAGTTCTTGAGGGTGACTCCGCCAACATACTTCACTCTTATCATTTTGGCAAGAACAAGTGCAATCAACTTCCACATCTTGCACTAGTTCAAGGAGTCACAAACCCTCTTGTTGGTAAGACAAGGGACAAGGTAACCTAAAGCTTTCATAGACATCATCTTGTGTGTGCATCACTCTATGTCTATGGATATCCTTGTCTGTTCCTTGTGGGACTAAACCGTTTAGGTATTGAAAGTGCAACTCACTCCAAAGGATAGCTCCAAATGATCTACATCAACATAGAGCATCCACATCTTCAACACCTACATGAAGTCATCATCGACAAAACCCAAGGTTAGTTCATCCCTCTTAGGGAGGATCTCACATCTAGGGGGAGCTTTACTCTAAGAATTGAGTTAAAGCAACTCTAATGGTGTGAACACAACAAAGCTTTATGTAAAAGTGGTAACCCCACTTGTGCTTAAACGATGAGTATGACCTATGATCAAATGCTCTAATTTGACTCCTAAGTCAATATACTCATATATAGATGACCTAGTCATCGCCAATTCCTTGATAGATGCTAGAATTGTTTGTGCATGCTTTGCCACATATTTCAATTGCCATTTTATTGTTTGAGCATGTTGGTTGCATAATTTACTCATTCAAGGACATCCACTTGTTGTTTTGATTGATTGGTTTCCTTTTCTTTTGGCCAAGTGGATGGACAAGAATGCCTAAGAACCTTCTCTAGCTATCTATGCTTTTCTCGTCTCAAACTCTATTCATGCTGCATCACAAAATTTGATCAAGTCAGATTCGAACCACTCTGTGTGAGGAGCACTCGGAGTCCCTGATTCGTCATAGACTTAAACTTCCAAAACTTCTTTGTGCGTTTCGGTCTGACCGATTCATCCATTTCGGTCATACCGAGATCACTAAGTCGATCTAGGTTTTCAATCTCGTTGCAACCGATTAGAACTTTTTGGTCACACCGAGTTGCAGTAACTGCTTGCAGTTATGCATCTCGGTGTCAACGGGAATCAACCCCCCCGTTGCCACCATAGCGAGTTCATCACCGAACTAGGGTATCAACTCGATCACTGTGCTATCCCTATTTGATTCCTAGCACATTGTGTCCGCCATGTATCTTGCCACGATTGAGATCATTCTTATCTAGTCAAAACACTCCGTAGTTTAGTCGTGAATTGAAAATTTAGGGTCAGGTTTCCGCTGAAACCATCTCGGACCCACCGAGTTGTAGAACTCGGTACCACCAATTCGGCTCAGACCATTGCACATGTGATTCTCGGTCTGACCGAGAATTGCAAATCGGTGTGACCGAGTTCAGGACTTTGTGAAACCGTAGCAATCTCGGTGCCACCGAACTGTGACTCGGTCTGACCAAGTTCACTAGTTTAGGTTCCAACATCTGCTTCGGTAGATCCGAAATGCTCTCTGTGGAAAACTAAAACTAAGTTTTTGACTCATTCTTTTGCAAAAACCTCTGCATTTTGTGATGCTCATCCACTCTATCTCATCTATATCTATTCACAGGGTCTTCTGTCAGTGTCTGCAATATGTCTGATCAGAGTGACAGCCAAAACAAGTTAGAGGAGCAGGTTCACTTGAGTGAGGGCACTAGGCCCTCTAGCAGCTCAGATGATGGCAGCAGGAGCACACCAAGCAATCTGCCAAAGGCTGCCACCAGGGCCAGCAAGAAAAGAACTTCAGATTCAGAGGATGAGGACTATGTGGCCGAGGAAGAAGAAACCACCTCAAAGAGGAAAGTCCTGAAGAAGGAATATGGCACAACTGCTGCAACTAAGCCTGGTATGAAAACCAAAGTGCCTGCAAAGAGAATTCCCATGTCTAAAGCCAGAGCATCTACTCAAGAGACTTTGGGATCTGCACCAAAAGAGCAGGTTGTGGTAGAGAAGAAGAGGAAAGAGAGGGTCAAAAAGACCACTGCCAGAGTGCTTGGGAGATCCTCAATCATGAGAGATTCTAAAGAGGAAGAGGAAGAAGATGCTGCACCAGCACCCAAAGCTCAGAAGCTTATGGGTGATGCCATCAGGGCAGGGCCTATTCCATCTAAGCCTAAGACTGCTCCAAAGGCTGCTGCTCCAGCTCCAAAGCCAAAACCAAAGAGGAGCACCAGGAACATCCCTGGTGAGGAGAAGAACAAGGCCCCAGTGCCTGAAGCTGAAATGGAAGAAGAAGATGATGAGTCACATGTCTTGAGGAAGCTGAAGCCAAAAATCCCAGATCACAATGATGCTCATCCAGTTGCTAAGAACATGAAGATCAGGAAGGACTCAGGTCTGAGGCTATGGAGAGAGTCTGATCCATATGCCACCAGGAGAAGGACTGCTGTGGACTACATGTTCCATACAAAGGAACAGCAGGACTTCTATGAGACAGTGTTGCTTGACAAGAAGCCCATAGTGTGTGACATGAGGTGGGTCGACTGGGACTACATCAAAGAGAATGATGAACATTATCTAGGTGTGTATGATAGTTTCAAGGCTTGTGGAGTTGATGAGTTTGTGGCTCAAAAGCTCACAAAATGGAATGATGAGCTCATCATGCAGTTCTACTCCACAGCTCACTTCTACCCAGATGGAAGGATTGTCTGGATGTCTGAAGGTACGAGGTACCAGTCAATGGTTGCTAAATGGGCGAAGTTGATCAATGCCCCAAAAGAAAGTGAAGCTGACTTGGATGTCTATGCCAACAAGAAGAAGGATCACAACTCCATGGCACACATGTACAAGGAGATCCCAGATGCTGCTCTTGAGACACACAAGTTTGGATTTGTACATTACCTGCTGTCAGGACTGCCTACTATCAACTGGATCCTCAGGCACACTCTCTTTCCAAAGTCAGGTGATCACAAGATGATCAGAGGCCATGCGATAAACTTGCTGCACATTTCTGATGTCCCACAGAAGTTCAAAGTCACGAGCCTTATAGTTGAAACTATCAAGAGGACAGCTGCAGATCAGAAGAGAAGTTGTGGGTATGCCCCACAGATCCAGGAGCTGATTAACTCCAAGATGGGCACCGGTACATATGTGCTGGACAAGGAGCACATGCCTATCTACCCAGAATTTGAGGACAACACTATGGTGATGGATGAAAATGAACCATCTTCTGTGCACGCAGAAGCCAAGAAGGAGAAGGCAAAGGCTGAAAAGGCTGCAAGGATGCCAACTACTGAAGAAGCATCTCAGTATCTTCTGAAGAGCAAGTAAGATCAGCTTGGCTACTTGATTTCCTCCACTCTGAGGATTGAGAAGGGACTGGCCACCCTGACTCAAAACCAGGAGAGCTTGGAGAGGATCGTGGAGCAAAAGTTCTATGACTTGGATGTGAAGGTAACTGAGATTCAGTTTGTTGTGGAGCAACTTCAGGATGATATGCAGGAGAGGAAGGGCAAGACAACCATTGATGCATTTACCAGAGTGCCTAGAGCTCAGAGATCTGCTGCAGTGCCAGTTCCAGAAACCAGAGCCACTTCATCTGCACCAGCTACAGCTTCAGTGCCACCAGCTCCAGCACCTACTCCATCGGCTCCATCTACTTCGACTGAAGCCTTCGTTCTTGGAGTTATCCGGACACCACCACCTGAAGACCAATCCTGAGAGACGATTTAGGGCTATGCATTTTCTAGGAACTTTTTGGTAACTTGTTGCCAAAGGGGGAGAAAAATGTATAGATTATAGGCTTCGAGAGAGAGCGTTGCTTTTTATTCTCTCTTGATTTGGTGGTTGAACTTTATTTGCTTTGCTTGTTTGAGATACTTTTTGCCTGCGTGATACTTGGATGATCATGTGTTTGATCATATGCTACTTTAATACTTGTTGGATGACATTATCTTTTTATCCCTATACGATCATTCACTTTGCTTGGTGATGAGTGCATGTATTTAATTATTATCATTTTGAGCGCTCCACCAAGATGTATGTGACATGGAAGAGTAACCCATGAGCCTAACTCTTTGTGCATTTGCAGTCCAAAGCAAATCATAAACTATGCACAAATTTAGGGGGAGCTCTTGCTTTTCACATACTTCTCAAAGCGACAATGCTTTTCACTCTTATTATCATTTGTCGAAGCTTTGATCTATATGTTATCATCAATTACCAAAAAGGGGGAGATTGAAAGGGCAACTATCCCTAGGTGGTTTTGGTAATTCCTAACAACATATAGCTCATTGAGCTAATGCTATTCCAAGATTAATATTTCAGGAAAAGCTCAATGAATGGCATGGCATAGATGAGGAAAGTGGACCCCTCAAAATACTAAGGACAAAAAGATTGGCTCAAGCTCAAAGCTCGAGACTCTACATTTTATATTTTAGTGATCCAAGATCACATTGAGTCTATAGGAAAAGCCAATACGATCAAGGAGGGATGAGCTGTTGTTTAATGAGGTTCTTGCTTCATAGTGCTTAGTGAGATGCTCCAAAACCCTCAACTACCTTCCCACATCCACATATGACCTAAAACAAAAGTTAAACTCGGCCCCATTGATACTTTCTATCCGGTGCCACCGAGTTTCAAATGTCATAGCCACTGCCACAAACCCTAGGCAAATCGGTCTCACCGATAGGGATTTCGGTCACACCGAGATGGGGTTGTAATCTCTTTGTTTCCCTTCGTAACGTTTCTGTCACAGCCCTAGAAATCTTTTGTAATTAGTGGCATTGCATCCATGCATCATTTTCATTTTCAATTAATCTTGAAATGGGGATGCTTAAACCCTAGCACCAAATGAATCCAACTAGGGTCAAAATAAAATATTTTCCATTGCACTCAAAATGCCCTCTAAAAATGTTCAACATTTTTGGATTGAGGTGGAAGCATCTACCAAAAAATGGTTTACATTTTTGCAGGACATCTTTGGGCTTTGAATTAATTCAAACATATTTGATTTGGAGCTATTTAAATGCTATATATATATATTTTAAGTGCTCCAAAAATGCTGGAAGTTTTTTATGGGTCATTAGAATAACTCAGACAGCACCCCTAATTATTTCCAGGATTTTATTAAGTGGTTTAGTATTTTACTAAACCAAAACAGAATAAAAAAATAGAAAAGCAGAATCAGCAGAGAGAGAGAGAACAGCACCTGGGCCTCTTACCTGGCACCCACCAAAGCCCACCTGGCTGGCCCAGCTGGCCAACCCAACCCACTAGCCTTCCCCCCCCCTCCGTCGTCTTCCTCGCGACAGAAGGACGCAGCGCGTGTGCCCCGTGCGCGCGGCCATGCGCTCCGGCCACCACCAGCTTGCCGCACCCACTCGACGCCTGGACGCCTCTGGGAGACCCCACGACACCCCCCCGGACCTCTCTCACTCTCCCCCTTCTCCCCTCTCGCCCTAGACCCCCTCCCCCTCCTCTGCTCTCTCTCACGCGCACGGCCGAGCGAGACCGTCGCCGCCGCTTGCCGTCATCGCGTCCACCGTGTTCCCTGAGCCTCCCCGAGCTATCCCCGAGCTCCTCCACCTCGTTCCCTACCTCCTCACCGAGCCAACCTACCGGAAGGGCCCCGAAGCGCCACCCCCGCCGCTTTTCCCCTCCTCGGCCACCGAGGATCGCCGCCGTCGAATTGCCGCCGTCTCCGCCTCCCCGAGCTCGCCGAGACCGTCTCCGACCCCGCTGTGAGCTCCGCCATCTTCTCCCCTGCTCCCCGCGCTCGTACGCATCCTCTAGCCGCCTCCTCTACCGGAGCCGAGCCGCTCCGCCGCACGAGCTCGCCGCCGGTGACACTCCGGTGACCATTTGGTCATGCGCCGGTGTGCAACGCGTTAGCAGCCTCATGTAGAGCAGCCCCCGAGCTTTAGTTCGCGCGTTTACGCGCCGTAGCACCTAACCCGAGCGAGCCCGAGCTCCGGCCGCCACTGCACTGCTCGCCGTCGGTGTTCCCGGCCGCCGCTGCATTGCAAAAAAACCCCTTGTTCATTCCGATACAAACCCACTCTCTCGCTCCTGCTCTCTTTTACAGCATTAGGACAACAACGATTCAACTGTTACATGCTGCGGTAGTTGAACCCCTTTCCTTTGCATGACCTGTCATTGCCACAGTAAATAGATGAAACCCACTAGCATGAGTAGGAGTTGTTTGAGCCCTGATGTGCCTACTCATTCATGTTTGCTTGTCATGCCTACTATTGCTTAGAGTTGCGTCAGGTCTGATTCATCGGGAATGAATTGGAATGGTGATGAACATGTCCTACCGTTGAGAGCTAAGTGTGTGAACACGATTTGGTAAAGGTAGCGGTGAGAGGCCATGTAGGAGTACATGGTGGGTTGTCTCATTGAAACCGTCCTCAGGAACTGAGTTCTGTGTCTGTGATCCATGAACAGCTACTACCACTCATTGGGATCCTTAATTGACCCTCTCGGCTTCTTAATCACCCTAGTACTCTCTCCAGGAGTTGCAACTAGTTTCTGGTGTTTGTAGGTTATGTGTTGGCGGCCGTGCGTAGCGCTGACCCTAGGGGTGGGCTATGTTGCGGTAGATACACCGTGGTACGGTGTACCGGGCGCCCGTTTGGGTTTCTCGGGAACCCTGTTCACATCGTTCGGGGTCGTATGTGGAAACCTCGGCCGGACTCCCTGCGGATGGAACCTGGATAGGCGATAAACCTGGACTAGAGACTTAAGTGTTTAGGTAGGCCGTGGCCGACACCCTCGCCAGGCTTCCGCTTGAAGGTTGCCGAGATACATGACGTGTATATGGTGGTAAGTGGTGGGAGAGTGTGTGAAGAAGCACACCCCTGCAGGGTTATCATTATCTATTCGAATAGCCGGATTCCTCGGATATGGAAACTCAGACCCCTTGCATAGTTCATAGACAAGTGAAAGTGGATACCCTAAAACTCGCAAGATAAGCATGAGTGCTATGGATGGCCTTCTCGTAGGGAGACGGGAGCGGATCCATAGTGGTGTATTGAATGGTGAATATGTGGACTCGTGTGCGCCACCCGAAAAGAGTTGCTTGCAGTCGTAGTTCAGGTTAGCCACCGAGTCAAAACTGGCTTGCTGCAGTTAAACTCCACCACCCCCTTTGTTGATACCGATGCATATGTAGTTAGTTCTGATGTTAGTCTTGCTGAGTACAATTGTACTCACGTTTGCTTAATTTATGTTTTTGCAGAGAGGCTTCAGTCTCACTAGTAGTTCCGCGTGGACTTCGACGTTTAGCTTGATACCTCAGCTACGATCTTGTGCCCTCGGCAGGATCTGGTAAATAGTCAGGCTTCTTAGTCTTTTTCCATTTGTAGATTTCTGTACTCAGACATGTTAAGCTTACGCATGTGTTTGACTTGTATGCTCTGAATGTTGGGTCATGAGACCCATGTTTGTATTTCTGGCTCCTCGGAGCCTAATGAATAAATACTTGAGTCGTAGAGTTATGTTGTGATGCCATGTTGTATTTACTCATATCGAGCATATTGCGTGTATGATTGAAATGCTTGGTATGTGTGGGATCCGACAATCTAGTTGTTTATCCTTGGCAGCCTCTCTTATGGGGAAATTTAGTCTTGCGCTTCCATGAGCCATAGTAGTCCGCTACAACCCGGTTCACCGGAGTCCAGCTGGCCCAGCACTACTGCTCAGGACACTTGACTGGCCGGCATGTGTTTCACTTTGTTCCTATGTCTGTCCCTTCGGGGAAATGTCACGCGGTGACATCCGAAGTCCTGCCTAGCCTGCTACAGCCCGGGTTCCCCGGAGTCCTGTTAGCCCAGTGCTACAGCCCGGAATCACTCGCTGATGACCGACATGCTCGATGTGATTCATGTATGCCTGTCTCCATAGGCCTGTGCCGCTTTGGGTTCACGACTAGCCATGTCGGCCCGGGTTCTCTGTCATGTGGATGCTAGCGACACTATCATATACGTGAGCCAAAAGGCGCAAACGGTCCCGGGCCATGGTAAGGCGACACCCGTGGGAATACCGTGCGTGAGGCCGCAAAGTGATATGAGGTGTTACCGGCTAGATCGATGCGACTTGGAATCGGGGTCCTGACAGTTTCGGTCCTACCGAGATGAGCGATCAGTCCCACCGAGATTGCAATGTAAACTCTCTGTTTTCCCTTCATAACGTTTTGGTCTCACCGAAATGAGCGATCGGTCCCACCGAGTTTACCTGACCAACTCTCTGGTTAGCTTATTACCAAAATCGGTTGCACCGAGTTTGTGTAATTTGTCACACCGAGATTACGTTATGCCCTAACCCTAACCATATCGGTCCTACCGAGTTGCATCTCAGTCCCACCGAAAATCCTAACGGTCACTAGGTTTGCTAAATCGGTCCGACCGAGTTTCTTAATTCGGTCTCACCGAGATTGGTAAATTGTGTGTAATAGTTAGTTTTTGTGTGGAGGCTATATATACCCCTCCACCCACTCTTCATTCGTGGAGAGAGCCATCAGAACATACATACACTTCCAATACACATTTTTTGAGAGAGAACCACCTACTCATGTGTTGAGGCCAAGATATTCCATTCCAACCATATGAATCTTGATCTCTAGCCTTCCCCAAGTTGCTTTCCACTCAAATCTTCTTTCCACCAAATCCAAATCCTGTGAGAGAGAGTTGAGTGTTGGGGAGACTATCATTTGAAGCACAAGAGCAAGGAGTTCATCATCAACACACCATTTGTTACTTCTTAGAGAGTGGTGTCTCCTAGATTGGCTAGGTGTCACTTGGGAGCCTCCGACAAAGATTGTGGAGTTGAACCAAGGAGTTTGTAAGGGCAAGGAGATCGCCTACTTCATGAAGATCTACCGCTAGTGAGGCAAGTCCTTCGTGGGCGATGGCCATGATGGGATAGACAAGGTTGCTTCTTCGTGTACCCTTCGTGGGTGGAGCCCTCCGTGGACTCGCGCAACCGTTACCCTCTTTGGGTTGAAGTCTCCATCAACGTGGATGTACGATAGCACCACCTATCGGAACCACGACAAAAACATATGTGTCTCCAATTGCATTTGAATTCTCCAAACCCTTCCCTTTACATTCTTGCAAGTTGCATGCTTTACTTTCCGCTGCTCATAGACTCTTTGCATCCTTGCTTGAATTGTGTTAAGATTGCTTGACTTGTGCTAAGATAGCTAAAATCTGCCAAAGACTAAAATTGGGAAAATGATAGATTTTTATTTGGTCAAGTAGTCTAATCGCCCCCCCTCTAGACATACTTTCGATCCTACATGCCAGTTTGGCCTCCTCTCTAGAAGCAGCTCTGTCGCTAGTCGTCTTCTTGCGAAGCAGGTCTCGAACATGCGGGTCCTGCATGGATGAACTTAGTAGCGACGAAGACGGCGGCGTGTCCGCGTCTTCTCCGCCTTGAACCGCCTCTTCGCCATCGACATTTCTGAGGCCATCTTCGTCTTCGGGCACTTAATCGGTCATCTCTTCGTCTGGTGGCCCCATGTCATTATTTCCTGCCCCGTCGACATCCTCATCATCATCATCTTCACTTATCCACCGAGTATGGCCATGAATGAAACCATGCATGAGCAGGTGCACCTTGAATGTGCCACCCTCAAATGGGTCGAGCCTGACTATTCCTTTGCATTTTTGACACGGACATAAAACATCCTTCAGTATTTTTTCATACATGTCGTCCACAGCGGATTGCCACTATCTTTCCACCATCCTTCCATTGAAATTCATGATCACCTATGCGCAGAGCAAATATTATAACCACGTATATATGCATGCATGGATCATATTCATACAAAAATTCGGCATGACCTTCCCTAAACATAGGACATATTGAGTTTGCCCGAAATTCGCCGGAAACAGAATTGAATCGACATGTCGGCAAAACATAGGAAACTCATGTCACCCACATTATTTCATCAAATACACAATGTAGGCAACTCAAATTATGCCACACACAATTCGGTATATTGTGTGTGTATATATATATATATATATATATATATATATATATATATATATATAGAGCTACTAGGTAATTAAGAAGAAAGGTCCCTAGGGAGAGAGAGAGCTAGGCAGAGAGTGGGAGGAGAGGGAGAGAGGAGAAGAGGGAAGACATAAATGGAAGGGGGTGTGGGAGGGCAAAGAAGAGCGGAAGGGAGGGCATTAATGGAGGGGGTGGTGGTGGAAGGGCAAAGAAGAGAAGAAGGGAGGGCTCTAATGAAGGGGTGGTGGAGGGGGAGCATTAGAACAAGCAACGTGCAAGGAAAGGGGGAGAAAGGAAGGGGGAGAGGAAGAAGAAAGGGGAGGAAGGAGGGGAAAGGTGGTAGGTGGCTGGCGACCATAGCAGTAGCGAGGGGAGCCAAAACACGCTACTGCTATGGCATTTTGCAAAATATCTACGGCTAGTGTTGCACTACCTATAGCGCGGTATAGAGAAACACGCTACTGGTAAAATGTTATACATAGTAAAATTAGCAGTAGCGCGCTTATCTAAACAGGCGCTATAGATCCAAAACTAACAGTAGCTCCGGTTGGACGACCAACGCTGCTAATATTTATTGACCAAGGGGTGTGGTGTGTTACACTTAGCAGTAGCGTGGGGCTAGGTAACAAGCGCTGCTGCTAACACATACCAGTAGCGTGGGGTCATAAACAAACACTACTGGTATTATTCTATCTATAAGCATTTTCCTAATAGTGTCTGAACATCAAAAGAAGCAACTTGAGGAACATAATAATCTCAAAACCCAATATGAACAGGACTGAACACCCAACCTGGATAAGCTTTTGATGGAACGCATCCAGATCAATTAGTCGATCACCTCTCTCCGAAAAATAATATACACCATCAAATTCGGATGTTGCAGAATTCCATAGGATCTCTTCAATCTAAGAATAAAAAAACTGATGAGAGACCAAAAAACAAAATAATAATTTCACAGGTTCAACTGCACACCTTCGATCCAACTCGCTGATTTGAAAGAAACTGAGGGTATTTCATTGAAGTGTCTGGTGAACCGTACAACTTGAAAAAATTCCAAAACCTACATGAAACAAATAGTACGTAAGATTTTCCAGCGGATGAATGGTCAAGATATCTTACTCTCACTGTTAATGAATAAAAGTTTAGCAAGTCGGTGAACCATTCAGGACTGCTCCATGTGCAGGCATGAGTTTTATTAATGCGCTGCAACAGGAGAAACATATTGTGTAAGCAAATTTTTAATTTGATGAGAATAGTATGTGCAAGCATAACACTCTGTGTTTCGCTAAAAAGAACGCTATTACGTTTTCCCGTCCATCAAAACGCCCACCAGTACTGCATAGTAGCATCTGGAAATGCAAACCCTCCCTAATCTATCCCCGGCGTCAGCTCTCTGGCTACTCTTAGGGTTGAAAGATAAAAGGGCACTATGACCTATTTTTCTCTTCTGCAAAAACACTATGACCTGTTCCTAGAGGTAGTAGCACAACCCGTAATTGCAAGTAAGAACCCATGTAACGCGGGCACCCAACTTTAGCTGATCTGGTCAGTGTGTGCCTTTTTCCTAGAGGCGAGATTGCAGTTTTGTTTCACAAAAAATAAATCATGGTTTGGTTTCGGTTGGGTGAACTGAAATAAAAATTTGTTAGTGAATGTGACCAATAGCTTGGAGCTTTGTATTTTTTTATGTACCATGACTCAATTAGCAGATTTTATGACCCGCAGTGAGGCACATACTACTACCTTAAAACTGTATTGTGGGTGGAGTAATATAGAAGGAGTCTTACGTGGACGGACCAATACGTAGCATAACTGCAGAAGACAAAAAATCCTAAGGACAAATTGAGATTGCTGTAGAGATAAATTAAATCTTTATAGAGAAAATAACTCACCCCTGAAAAGAAAAGGGAGGGACGAACTAGTTCAGTGTCATGTACTAATTAGTGCTGATCCTGGTGCCGAGCACCTCCATCATCATCGTGGTTCTATGTCTATCGGCTACCGCACACCAGCAGGGCTCCTCTATGCCAGTTGTAGGCACCTGTGCTGCAACCAGGAACCAAACCACCGCTGGGCCCTGCCAGGCCGCCGCCACCCGGCACTGTTGCTGCTTCTGGATGACGCCGACCTTCAGAGCATCTCCATGAGGCACGCTAAACAGGCACCGCGCCGCAAATATATCCAATTTAGCGCGCGTGCAATCCGGCGGGTGGCTCCAGCGGGCGCGCAATAACCGCGCGTGCGGTATAAGAACATCTCCAGCCACGCCCCCAGAAAGGCCTCCCCAGACGGTTTTTTCACGCCGGTGCTAAAAAATCGGCCCAGTCGCGCCCTCAGGAGCCCGATTTTCGCCGGCCTGGGCCGAATTTAGCGCCGGTGGACCCAGGCCAAACCCGGCGCGCTGGGGGCGCTCGAGGGCGCCGGGGTGAGCGGTTTTGGCGCGAAAGAGCCGCGGGCCCGCCGCGTCAGCGACACCGCGCGTCATCTTCCCCGAACGCCTCGGTTTCCCGCGGGGAATCAATGGCAAGACTGCCGCCGGTCAGCCTTATCAGTGATTCCTCACGGGCGGCGCGTTCACGGGGTGGCGCGCCGACGCCTCCCCTCCCTCGCACGCGTACACACGAGGTGGCGCCGCTATATAAGCCGGTGGCCTCCCTCGCCTCTGGCTACACCAGCCACACCCGCCCTAACCCACCCTCTACCTCCCCCGAGCGCCGCCGCCGAGCCCTGCCTCTCCCGAGCGCCGTCGCCAAGCACTCCCTCTCCCTCCCTCCCTCCCTCCCACCCTCTCCCGATGGCCGAGCGGTTCCCCGGCGATGAGGCCGCGGCCAACGGCTTCGGCCGCCCATCGCTCCGCGAACAGGAGTCTTGACTCCTGTTCGAGGCGAACATCCCGGCGCCGCCGGACATGCGCGCTGGGCCGACGGGTTGGAATCTCAGTAACGGGGGAGCCCATTCCCCCGTTGCCCGACGCAGTGGCCAAACCCGGGTACTTTGCCGAGGACGTCGACGTCGTGCTTGCCTCCCTCACCGCCGCCCAACTCTCCCTCCCCCAGTACGCCGTCGACAACCATGCGGCTTGGGCGGCGTACTTCGAGCGCCGTCAGCAGCAGCGGCTGGCGTCCACCAATGGCGCGGCGGTCGTCGGCAGCATGAAGAACAGCGAGGGGCGCCGCCTGTGGTGTGGCGTCCCCGGCCGCACACTCGAGGGCGTGCTGACGCACCTCGAGGGCGGCAACAACCCGCCGTTGGCGTACCCCCCGGCGAGGGCGGCCGCCACGGCCACGGCTCACCGCCAACGCGACGGGCAATGGTTGCCCAGGAGGTTCGGCGCCTCCTCTTCTTCCTCCTCATCACGCTCTTCTTCGCACTCCTCCAGCTCTCCGGCGTTGCTCGGCGTCAAGGCCGAGCCCGCGGCGAAGAGGCCGCTCGGACGGCGCACTAGCAGCGCCGGCATCGTCATCAACGAGGGCGGCCGACGTGCCTCCTCATCGGCACCTCCTCCGCGCTTCGTCAAGCCCAAGACGGAGCCGGGGCTCGCGCTGGTGAAGACGGAGCCGGGCCTCCTCCCCGCGGTGAAGACGGAGCACGGCGGACTCCCTGAAGATGGCGAGGGAGCGCCAGTGCGCCGCCGTGCAGCGCTTCGCGCAGCGCCGTCGGGGCCGCGACGAAGGAGGCGTCATCGTCATCGAGGATAGCGACGACGATGACGCGCCGCCGCCACCAGCCCGCATTGGCGACGCCGGTCAGGGGTCCACCAGGGACGGCCGCGTCAAGGAGGAGAAGCCCGACGACGGCGGCGATGATGGCGGCGATGACGGCGACTACTCGGCGTTCAGCCAGTTTCTTTTTTAGATTAGTTATCTATTTTGCTATGTAATGAAAATCCGTGAACATGTCTAATATATGCCCAAGATTGCCGAAATTTAGTCGTGTTTAGCCGAACTTTGCCGAACTTTGCTATACTTTTTTTTAATCGCGCCTGGGGCGGCCCTGGGGCCGGCGGCTGGGGACCAACTCGCACCTAGACCCATTTTTTGCGCCGGCTCACCCCCAGACGGCGATTTTAGGTGCCCCCTGGGGGCCAACGGCTGGAGATGCTCTAAGGAGTTGGGCGTGCGGCAGGAATCGCTATCTCGCACGGTGTATTTGGGGCACCCGCTTCCGCGCGTGGCACACTCGAGCGCTCGCGCTGCACTCTGTCTTCTCCGCCTCCAACGCTCCGCGCGCGCCGGCGCCGGCGACCCGCACCCCATGGACGCGCGCGCCGACGCCGGCGACCCGCATCCCATGGACGCACGCGCCGGCACCCCGCTCACCCCGTCCTATAGCCGCGACCCCCCCTCCCGCCGCCGCAAACCCTAGCCCAGGTGGCGTTGGCCTCGCGCGCGGCCTCTTCATGCCGCCGCGGATGACCTCGGCGGCGGGTGGCGTCGCGCCGGCGCCGGCCTGAGCCGCCCCCCTCCTCCTCAAAGCTCCCCAATGTGGTGCGGCCAAAGAAGGGCAAGACATTGGCGAAGAAAAACAAGCCGGCGGACGGCTTCGGCACCTCCAAGGCGAGGAGGAAGAAGATTGCGGGGCGTGCGACGGGCGCGGCGGCTACCGAAGTGCCGGCGAGCTCACTCGTTGAGCCGGCGGCCGACGCGCACAACATGTTCGACGAAATACCCCCCGACGCTATGGCCACCATGGGAGGCATGAGTTTTGCTTCTCTCATGGGAGGCATGGGTGCACCTCCGGCCGCCATGGGCGGAATGTCTTTCGATGTGCCTCCTCGCACACATTCCCATGAAGATGCCGTTGAAGATCTTGCCAACACCGTCAGAGCTTCACGTGATGCGGTGCGCTATGAGGAGAGGGAGGAAGATTCATCTTCAGAGGCGGAAGAATCATCTTCCGAAGATGAGGACGAGGACGAAGACGAGGACGAGGAATGATGTGTCTTTCATTTGTGTATTGAACTTTATTTACATTTTGAACTTGGTTGGATGAACTTGTGGGCATGATTTTGAACTTGTGGGCATGAACTTTTCTTCATCAACTTGTTTGTGTGAAATTTTATATGTCATGTTCATTGCATTTTGAATGTTTCATCAACTTCATTTTGTGTTCAAAATGCCATATGCAATGCACTGGCGAGTCGTGCGCGCTGCATTTTAGCGCGGCTGCTGGAGCTAGCGCTGCGTGTCGCGCCAAACCAGGCAATGGGCGCGCGGCGCGTTCGGCGCCTGTTGGAGATGCTCTCACCAAAGACATGTCCAATGGCTCAGGGAGCTGCTGCTGCTGCTGCGAGTAAAGGAAGAATGGATCCCATCCCATCCACCCATCCCCAACCCTCCTGCACGGGCACCATACCTCGCCCCCTCCCCCCGCAACAGGTTCGCATCTCATGCAAAGGCTGCATTTGTGCGTGCATCAGGACGGATCCCAGAGCGAAGGAGGCCGGGGTCGCCTCCTCGTGACCCAAGCACCGCAATGCCGATAGAGAGGAGAACATCCGCGCTTACCTGACGAAGATGGACGGGGACACCTGCGCCGGCGGGCCAACCATGGCCTTGTACAGGTTGGCGACGCGGATCTGCGTCCCCACACCAGCGGACATGTCAGAGCTCTCCCACTGCACCACCGGTGAGGCTTGTGTAGAGGGAGCCACCGGCCTCAGCTCCTGTCTTCGGTCGATCCTCTCCTCCTTCCTTCATGCGCCGCACCAGGAGGGGAGCGCCGCGCCCCAACCACGGCGCCACCCCGGAGAACACTGACGCCTTTCGCTCACCCTGGATCCGGATGCCACTGCCGTTCCCCGCGTCGAGCCCGTGCGCCGCCGCCGCCCTGTGACATTGCTCGATCGGATCGAGCGAGAGAGCCGCCTACCGCACGCTCGTTGACTCGCCATGATCCGGATCGATCGGGTGGTCATGGATATAATTCTTACAAATGCAGGGTCTTTTTGAACAAAATGGAGCATTTTCTAAGATCCACTTAGAAAAGAACAGCGGGTTTAATTACCGAAAACGACAAGGACTTTTCTATAAAACCACCACCACGGTGAGCGCGCGGGCAGAAGCAATAACTGCTTTATTATTAGGGAAAGATAAAATGTTTTTATGTGTGTCTCTTATGACACACAACCGTGATCTTACCCAATAAATTGCTTAACTTATCAAAGTAGGAGTAAATTCTCCTAAACAAAGGATAAACCCATTCGAATGGACAATGTCGTTAACTCATTTCAGAAGCCTTTTTATGATTGCATTCGGTACCCTATGTAGATACTCAAAATGTTTTAACTAAATTTCTTATCAAAGAGAGTCAAATGAATTACATGACCACTTTTAAAGAATTGTAAATTTACTCGGGATGTGGCGAGTGGCAAGTGGGTGCCTTCGAGCACGGCCCGGCATGTCGGAGCTCGCGGGTATATAGTCCGCTCCATCCCTATGTAATTGCTGATAAAATCGAGTTCGAGCTCGAGGAGAAATAGAAAAAATCCCGTTCGTGCGGGGGGGGGGGGGGGCGTTCGTGCGCCGTCAAACCTTCTGTGGTCTCCTTCCTCCTCTCCGATCGTGTCTCCGGTGATCGCCATCGCTTGCCGTAGCCCGCTACACCAACAATTGGTATCAGAGCATGGTGAGGAACTGAGGTGAGGGAGATCGCCGGCGTCGATGGCTCTGGTTCCGCACGGCGGAGGCTGCACGGGCGGGTCGGTGTCCATGGAGATGCCGATGCTCGCGCCGGACGGCTACACCATGTGGGCGATCAAGGCACATGCGATCGTTGATGCTCACACGCTGTGGGAGGCGGTGGTGCTGGCGGGCGACGCGGCGGTGAACGGCAAGAAGTGCAAGACGGTACGGGCTATGATCCTGGCGGGGCTGCCGGAGGACGTGCTGCTCTCGGTGGCGACGTAGCCCACCGCCAGGTAGAGGACGGCGAGTCGGTGGGCGTGTACATTGGAAGGCTTGCGGGCATGGTGGCGCAGTTCGCAGGCCTGGGGGAGACACTGGGCGACACGGAGCTGGTGAGGAAGCTCCTGGACACGATGCCGGACTGCCTCTTCCCCGTCATCGCCGGCATCGAGCAGTTTTGCGTCCTCGAGGAGCTGACGTACGATGAGGCGCTCGGGCGGCTGTGTGCATTTGACGAACGGCTGCAGCGCCGTGGCAAAATAGCGGCGAGTGGGCGGACTGCCAGCTTCTGTACACGGCAGCGCAGTGGCGGGCACAGGAGCAGCAGCAAGGCGGAACGCGGGATGACGACGACGCGCACAGTGTGGCATCGGGCAGCGGCGGCAACAAGCGAGGCCGCTGCTACAAATGCGGCGAACGGGGCCATTTCAAGCGGGATTGCCCGCAGCTGCGCAAGGCGGCGGCAGCGGAGCATGCGATGATGGCGGACGCCGGCGTTGAGGACGGTGGCCTCATCTGAGTTGTGCCTTAGGGGTGTGTGTGTTGGGCAATAAGCAACGGCGAGCGTGGACGCAGTGCGCGTGTGTGTGCGCGCGCTCGGCCCGTGGCAGGCGCGGGTGCGTGCGTGCGAGCCCGTGTGTGTTGGTGTGTGCGTGTGCGTGTCAGCGCGTGTGTGCACGTGACCGCATGGGTAGCTAGCGAGGGATCAGGAGGAGTGGACCGCGTCGAGTGCGTGCCTGGCCGCGGCAATCGCGTGCGTGCGTGATCGGAGCGTGCGAGCCGGTGCGCGCACGGGATGTGGCGAGTGGCAAGTGGGTGCGTTCGAGCGCGGCCCGGCATGTCAGAGCTCGTGGATATAAAGTCCGCTCCATCCCTGTGTAATCGCTGAGGAAAATCGAGTTCGAGCTCGAGGAGAAATAGAAAAAATCTCGTTCGTGCGGGGGGGGGGGGGGGGGGCGTACGTGCGCCGGCAAACCTTCTGTGCTCTCCTTCCTTCTCTCCGATCGTGTCTCCGGTGATCGTTGTCGCGTGCCGTAGCCCGCTACACCAACATTCTTCCTAGCTGTTTCTTCCCTGCCAACCTCTCCAACTCACGTGCTAGCATAGGAGCACACCGAGGGTTTATATTGTTACCTGCAACAAGATGCTGAATGAGACACATGATTCTTTCTAAAGATAGGTTGGTGGCCCAACTCCTCCTGTGTCGCCCCTGTGCGGCAACCGGGGGAACCGTAGCGCCGCCCCATCCTCGTCCCTCCCCTGACCTCTCCTCGCCACCGCCGGGGCACACCGTCGGGCAAAGCACGATCGGCGTTGGCGGCGGCGGGATCTCTTCTCCCACGGCGCGCTGGAGGCGTGGCGCGTCGGCGCGGGTGAGGGAGTCCTAGATTAGGGGGTGTTCAGGTAGCCGGACTATACCTTCAGCCGAACTCCAGGACTATGAAGATACAGGATTGAAGACTCCGTCCCGTGTCCGGATGGGACTTTCCTTGGCGTGGAAGGCAAGCTTGGCGATGCGGATATTCAAGATCTCCTACCATTGTAACCAACTTTGGGTAACCCTAACCCTCTCCGGTGTCTATATAAACCGGAGGGTTTTAGTCCGTAGGACAACTTCATCATACAACAATCATACCATAGGCTAGCTTTTAGGGTTTATCCTCCTTGATCTCGTGGTAGATCTGCTCTTGTACTACCCATATCATCAATATTAATCAAGCAGGACGTAGGGTTTTACCTCCATCAAGAGGGCCCGAACCTGGGTAAAACATTGTGTCCCTCGTCTCCTGTTACCATCCAGTCTAGACGCACAGTTCGGGACCCCCTACCCGGGTTTTGACACCGACATTGGTGCTTTCATTGAGAGTTCCTCTGTGTTGTCGCTTTCAGGCCCGATGGCTTCTTCGATCATCAACCACGATGCAGTCCAGGGTGAGGCTTTTCTCCCCGGACAGATCTTTGTCTTCGGCGGCTTCGCACTGCGGGCCAACTCACTTGGTCACCTTGAGCAGATCGAAAGTTACGCCCCTGGCCATCAGGTCAGGTTTGGAAGCCTAAACTACATGGTTGACATCCGCAGGGACTTGATCTTGGACGGATTCGAGCCACAGCCAAGCGTGCCGCACTGTCTCGATGGGCATGATATAGCTCTGCCGCTGAACAGTGCCTTCGAGGCCGCACACGCATCGGTTCCGACCATTGATTCAGAGCCCACTGCGCCAATCGAGGATCAGTGGTTGGACGCTGCCTCAGGGGCTGCGATCTCAGAGGCGATCGAGCCGAACTCCAGCCCCGCACTCCGCATGGCCCGTGACTCCGAGGAGCCGGATTCCTCTCCGAACTCCGAGCCCCCCGCGCCCCCGCCGATCGAATCCGATTGGGCGCCGATAATGGAGTTCACCGCCGCGGACATCTTTCAGCACTCGCCCTTCGGCGACATCCTGAATTCTCTAAAGTCTCTCTCTTTATCAGGAGAGCCCTGGCCGGACTACGGTCAACAAGGTTGGGATACGGACAATGAATAAATTCAAAACACACCCACCACCCACTTCATAGCTACTGTCGACGACTTAACCGACATGCTTGACTTCGACTCCGAAGACATCGATGGCATGGACGACGATGTAGGAGACGAACAAGAACCAGCACCTGTAGGGCGTTGGAAGGCCACCTCGTCATATGACATATATATGGTGGACACTCCAAAGGATGGAGATGGCGATGGAACAGCGGTGGACGATACCTCTAAGAAACAGCCCAAGCGCCGGCGTCAGCGGCGCCGCACTAAATCCTGCCAAAGCAAAAACGGTGATTCCGGCACGGGAGATAATACTACTCCGGATAGCGCCGAAGAACACCCCCTCCAGCAAAATTCAGCACAGGAGGACAGAGAAGCCAGCCCTCACGAGAGGGCGGCGGACCATGAGGTTGAGGACGATAATTATACGCCTCCCTCCGAAGATGAGGCAAGCCTCGATGACGACGAGTTCGTCGTGCCAGAGGATCTTGCCGAACAAGAGCGTTTTAAACGCAGGCTCATGGCCACGGCAAGCAGCCTGAAGAAAAAGCGGCAACGGCTTAGAGCTGATCAGGATTTGCTAGCTGACAGATGGACTGAAGTCCTTGCGGCCGAAGAGTATGAACTCGAACGCCCCTCCAAGAGTTACCCAAAGCGCAGGCTGCTACCCCGACTAGAGGAGGAAGCACCTACATCACCAGCGCATGACATGGCCGACCGGCCACATCGTGGCCGCGACAGAGAGGCCTCTTGGCCCTCCACTCAAGCCATGCCCCGGCACCGCGTCAAGCATACTAAGGCACGGGAAAATGCACCCGACCTGCGCGACATCCTGGAGGACAAGGCAAGGCAAACAAGATCGATCTACGGATCGCGCAGGCGCCCCACGGCACGTGACGGTGATCGTCACTCCGGACGCAATGAATCCGGCCGGGCCGACCTCAACAGACAAAACTCCTTCGAGCTGCGTCGTGATATAGCCCAATACAGAGGCGCCCCACACCCACTATGCTTCACAGATGAAGTAATGGATCATAAAATCCCTGAGGGCTTCAAACCCGTAAACATCGAATCGTACGATGGCACAACAGATCCTGCGGTATGGATCGAGGTTTATCTCCTTCATATCCACATGGCCCGCGGTGATGATCTACACGCCATCAAATACCTCCCACTCAAACTTAAGGGACCGGCCCGGCATTGGCTTAACAGCTTGCCAGCAAACTCAATCGGTTCTTGGGAGGACCTGGAAACCGCATTCCTTGACAACTTCCAGGGCACTTATGTGCGACCACCGGACGCCGATGACCTAAGCCACACAATTCAGCAGCCAGAAGAATCGGCCAGGAAATTCTCGACACGGTTCCTAACAAAGAAAAACCAGATAGTCAACTGTCCGGACGCAGAGGCCTTTGCGGCCTTCAAGCATAATATCCGTGACGAGTGGCTGGCCCAGCACCTGGGACAGGAAAAGCCGAAATCTATGGCAGCCCTCACGACACTCATGACCCGCTTTTGCGCGGGAGAAGACAGCTGGCTAGCTCGCAGTAACAACTTAACCAAGAACACTGGTAATTCAAATACCAAGGACAAAAGTGACAGGTCGCGTCGGAACAAACAAAAGCACCGCGTTAAGAGCGACAACAACGAGGATACGGCAGTTAATGCCGGATTCCGAGGCTACAAATCCGGTCAACGGAAACAACAATTCAAAAGAAAAACTCAGGGCCCATCCAGTTTGGACCGAATACTCGACCGCTTGTGCCAGATACATGGCACCCCCGAAAAGCCAGCCAATCACACCAACAGGGATTGTTGGGTGTTCAAGCAAGCAGGCAAGTTAAGAGCCGAAAACAAAGACAAGGGGCTGCATAGCGACGACGAGGAGGAGCCCAGGCCGCCGAACAACAGTGGACAGAAGGGATTTCCCCCGCAAGTGCGGATGGTGAACATGATATACGCAACCCACATCCCCAAGAGGGAGCGGAAGCGTGCCTTACGGGACGTATATGCGATGGAGCCGGTCGCCCCAAAGTTCAACCCATGGTCCTCCTGCCCGATCACCTTTGATCGAAGGGACCACCCCACTAGCATCCGTCATGGCGGCTTCGCCGCATTGGTTCTAGACCCAATCATTGACGGATTTCATCTCACAAGAGTCCTCATGGACGGCGGCAACAGCCTGAACCTGCTTTACCAGGATACAGTGCGAAAGATGGGCATAGATCCCTCGAGGATCAAGCCCACCAAAATGACCTTTAAAGGCGTCATACCAGGTGTAGAAGCCAACTGTACAGGCTCAGTTACACTGGAAGTGGTCTTCGGATCTCCGGATAACTTCCGAAGCGAGGAGTTAATCTTCGACATAGTCCCGTTCCGTAGTGGCTATCACGCACTACTCGGGCGAACCGCATTCGCAAAATTCAACGCAGTACCGCACTATGCATACCTCAAGCTCAAGATGCCAGGCCCTAGAGGAGTAATCACGGTCAATGGGAACACTGAACGCTCCCTCCGAACGGAGGAGCACACGGCAGCGCTCGCAGCAGAAGTACAAAGCAGCCTCTCTAGGCAGTTCTCCAGTTCGGCCTTCAAAAAGCCGGACACTGTCAAGCGCGCCCGGAGTACCCTACAACAAGACCGCCTGGAACGTTCCGAGCTAGCGTAGCAATGCGGCCCCAACCCTAGCCCTCGCGATATAGCGAAACCAGTGCTTCGCGTACATAACTACGCTCTTGAAATATCATGGGCACAGGGGAAGGGGCACTATCACGGCACGCCCGACATACGGCTTAAACCGCACCAGGAGCTGCCGGATTCCTTCTTTTTTTTTCTCTTACTCTCAGGACTCCATACTTCGGATGACCCGTTTGGCAATTCAACTGCCACGCAAAGGATGCAAGATCCAGGGAAGCAGACAAGCCACGCCGCATTATGGAACTCCCAGGTGGTCTCTATTGCGAGCAGTATACCTGTTTTTTAATACAATTCCGCGGCCTGCCACTGGCCAGGACATGTTAAATAGTCCAATTTATTTTGCTTAACGCACTATTTGTATCGTTCCGCTTTCATAGCATCCTTTCTATAAACAATGCATATCTTTTTGTCTATTTTTTGCATTACCCTCTTTTTATATATATGTTTATTAATAACATGCTGCATCCGTACACTGTGGTACGGAAAAATACGCCAGGGGCTTCAGTACCCATGAATATGGCGTGAGAACTCCGTCCACTTTCACAAGTGCGGCACCCCGAACTTATAGTACTATATGCATCGGCTCCGAACCATGATTTGGGTCAATAGTTGGGTTTGCCCGGCTCCTATGTCTTGGTGCCTTACGTTCCTCTATATCGGCTAAGGTAGCACTAGGAGAACCACTGCGATTGTGCCCCAGTTGAGCTGGGCCGAGCACCTCAGTGGAGAAAGCTAAAAATGACTGTCATGATGAGGCGAGAGACCGGTCGCTGTTCGAGAGGTTTTTCGAGTCCTTAAAGGCTTATGCCGCTTCGAGCGAGGAACCGGCTTTGTCCGGCCAAGGCGTGTATAGCGCCCCGAACTCGGTCTTCCGAATACTAGGGGCTTCGCTAAAATTTAAAATTATAGAGTTCTATGACTAAGTGAGAGTGTTCAAGCATTATAGTCCGATTGCCTTGTTCGTTGTGCTGACCGCCTCCCTCGACGGACCCAATCATGGGAAAAAGAGCGCTCAGGTTTATCCCGAACACCCCAGCACTAGTGGCATGGGTGCAGAAGCCGACGACTGGCCATCTCTCAATTTTTTGATAAACGGCCGCACAGAAAGTAATATTTTAGATCCAAGCATTGCTTAGCGCATATGAACAAGTTTTCAGCGCACAGGATAACACGAGCGAGTTCATTCAAAAATTACATCCTTGGTACATTCATCCGCCACAAGGCGGGCACCAGCAAGAACATCCTTGTAATAGTTCTCGGGCTTGCGATGCTCCTTCCCCGGCGGCGGCCCGTCCTTCACAAGCTTCTCACCGTGCAGCTTACCCAGTGCACCTTTGCACGGGCAAGGGCCCTACGGGCACCTTCGATGCAGACGGAGCGCTTGATGACCTCGAGCCTTGGACAAGCCTCCACCAGCCGCCGCACCAGTCCGAAGTAGCTCCAGGCAGGGCCTCTCCAGGCCATAGCCGAACTATGAAGCCCTTCAGGGCCTGTTCGGCCGCCTTGTGGAGCTCGACCAGCTGCTTCAGCTGGTCGCTCAAGGGCACAGGGTGTCCGGCCTCAGCGTACTGAGACCAGAACACCTTCTCCGTCGAGCTGTCTTCCTCGGCTCGGTAGAATGCGGCGGCATCGGATACGCTGCGGGGAAGATCTGTGAATGCCCTTGGAGAGCTCCGGATTCGGGTAAGTAACAAGTAGTTTACTTTTATATGTCTGCTTTGCATATAGAATGCCTTACCCGCCGCTATCTTTTTCACCGCATCCAATTCCTGGAGGGCCTTCTGGGCTTCGGCCTTGGCAGATTTGGCAGTTTTAAGGGCCGCAGCAAGCTCGGACGCTCGCGTCTTCGAGTCGAGCTCCAAACTCTCATGTTTTTGCATGAGAACCTGAAGCTCTTGCCGCACCTCTCTGACCTGCGCCTCAAATTTCTCCCGCTCGGCGCGCTCCGTGACCGCTTTCTTCTCGGCCTCAGACAGCGCCTGCTTGAGGGTCGCCACCTCAGTTGTGGCCCCTACAATAAGCAGTATACTCCTGTCATTTTTTGGAATTGCGCCTTCCTATAGGCATTTTTTCTATAAGGTATCTCTTACCTTCTTTCTCCTCGAGCTGCCGTTTGGCAAGGCCGAGCTCTTGCTCGGTCCGCTTGAGGCCCTGCTTCAGGGCACCCACCTCCGCAGTCAGTGCGGCGGTGGCCAGCAGCGAAGCCTGCATACGTATATTGACTCCTTTTTAGTTAGACTCCTACGATATTTAATAGATCCTCTATTCGGCTTTTCTTTCCGAACGCCAAACAGAGCATCAGGGGCAACTGTCTATACGGTAATATTTTTACATATTTTTACTTACCTCGAAGCCTGTTAGAAGGCTAGCACAAGCTTTAGTCAGTCCGCTTTTGGCGGACCGAACCTTCTGGACCACCGTACTCATGATGGCACGGTGCTCCTCGTCGATGGAGGCGCCCTTAAGCTCCTCCAGCAGATTGTCCGGCGCCTCCGGTTGGACGGAGGAAGCCGGCTCAGTAGGCTTGCTCCTCTTGGCAGGAGTTCGCCTACCGCGGTCCGGAACCGTTGATGATTCCGACGCAGTGTCCGGCTTAAAGCCGGACTTGGAGCCCAGGGGGGTCTTGTCCCCTTCACTCCTGGAGTCCGGGAGGTCGCCTCGCGGCTCCTCCTGGACCACCTCCTCTCCCCCCCCCCCGAGCTTATCACGACGCCACTTCGGCGTCATCCGCAGCACAGGGGGAAGCAGCGGGCAAAACTGAATTCACGTCCGATGAATCCAGGGAGCCGCTCGACGACTCGTCGAGCCCGTCCTTGGGCGGACTGCATGATTATATCCGACGTTAGGGAAAGCTGTGCAACAAAAGGAATATCACGAGTTACTCTGGTATCCGAACACTTACGATCTCGCCGGACGCTTGGCCCTGTCCGGCCACTCCTCTTCGTCCTCGTCGGCGTCGGGGACGTAGTCCGGCGGAGGGGTTTTCCTATTCTTGGACCCCTCGGCTTCCCCTACTGGGGTGGCCTTCCTCTTCTCTCCTCCCCCCACTAGAGGGGGAGAGGTTTCTTCTTCCTCGTCCTCGTTTTCACGGGAGGAGTGCGTCTCGGAGTCGTCGGACGACGAGTCCGACACCACCATATGTCGGGAACTCTTTCGAGTCCCCGTGGCCTTCTTCTTCTTGGCATTCTTCTCCGGCACCACATAAGGTGCCGGAACCAGCAGCTTCTCTAGGAGAGCAGGGGCTGGGTCTTTGGGCAAGGGAGCCGGACAGTTAATCTGTCCGGACTTCTCCCGCCAATCCTGTCAAAGGTGAGGGAGTTTAGATCCCGCATAGAGTCAAACTATGAAAAAACTTAACATCCTGTGAAGGATGGAAATATCTTACATCGCCAGCAGGACGCTGCGAGCTGAATCCGCGGTCTTCGGAGGAGGATGTGGGAGCCTCGGCACCTTTGGTTAGCCCCCTCCAGACATCTTCATACGTCGTGTCGAAGAGCCTGCTCAGAGTGCGGTGCTGCGCCGGGTTGAACTCCCACAAATTGAAGTCCCATTCTTGACACGGAAGGATCCGGTGGACGAGCATGACCTGGATTACGTTGACAAGCTTGAGCTTCTTGTTTACCAGGGACTAGATGCATTTTTGCAGTCCGGTCAACTCTTCTTCGTCGCCCCATGACAAGCTCGTCTCCTTCCAGGACGTGAGCCGCGTAGGGGGTCCGGATTGGAATTCAGGGGCTGCGATCCACTTCGGATCGCGTGGCTTGGTGATGTAAAACCACCCTGACTGCCACAAAAGAGCCCTCGAGCCATAGGACGTTGGCAATTTTGCCCGCCATGGCACCTCCACACTCTGCCTGGTTGCCGCGCACCACCTTTGGCTTGACGTTGAAGGTCTTGAGCCAGAGGCCGAAATGGGGACGAATGCAGAGGAAAGCCTCGCACACGACGATAAACACCGAGATATTGAGGATGAAGTTCGGCGCCAGATCATGGAAATCTAGGCCATCGTAGAACATGAGCCCGCGGACAAATGGGTGGAGAGGAAAACCGAGTCCGCGGAGGAAGTGGGGAAGAAATACTACCCTCTCATGGGGCCTTGGGGTGGGGAAAATGTGCCCCTCCTCAGGAAGCCGGTGCGCGATGTCTTTGGACAAGTATCCGGCCTTCCTTAACCTTTTGACATGGCCCTCCGTGACGAAGGAGACCATCCACTTGCCTCCCGCTCTGGACATTGTTGGAGAGGGTTGAGGTAGGAAGTGCGGGCTTGGGCGCTGGAGCTCGGGTGCGCAGAAGATGGATAGGCAAAGGAGGAAGAAGGCGTAGGTAAAAAGGTGGATCCTTATCCCCTTATATGGGCGGATGCGACTATGCGTCCCCACCAGCCTAGTAAAACTCGCTTGCCTCCCAAGCGCCGTGATAAGTGGCGCGGTTGGGTTACCCACGTCCATATTAACGAGAATCCCGTAAACAAAGGGGACACGATCTCTGCTTTGACAAGACGTGCCAAGGAAACCGCCTCGCAAAACACGCTGAGGTGGAGAAGTAAAAACGATTCGAATAAAGGCTTGGCCGTAGTGTGATGTCACGCTGCGGAATACGCCAGCAGATTAGATTGGTGTTAATATTATTTCTCTATGGCAATACGTGGAAGCTTATTTTGCAGAGCCGGACACTACTCTTGGTGTTTACAAAACTTTAATGAAGAATTTGGAGGAGGAACCCGCCTTGCAATGCCGAAGACAATCTGCGCGCTGGACTCGTCGTCATTGAAGCCTGGTTCAAGGGCTACTGAGGGAGTCCTGGATCAAGGGCTACCCGCCTTCAGCCGAACTCCAGGACTATGAAGATACAAGATTGAAGACTCCGTCCCGTGTCCGGATGGGACTTTCCTTGGCGTGGAAGGCAAGCTTGGCGATGCGGATATTCAAGATCTCCTACCATTGTAACCGACTTTGTGTAACCCTAACCCTCTCCGGTGTCTATATAAACCGGAGGGTTTTAGTCCGTAGGACAACTTCATCATACAACAATCATACCATAGGCTACCTTTTAGGGTTTAGCCTCCTTGATCTCGTGGTAGATCTACTCTTGTACTACCCATATCATCAATATTAATCAAGCAGGACGTATGGTTTTACCTCCATCAAGAGGGCCCGAACCTGGGTAAAACATTGTGTCCCTCGTCTCTTGTTACCATCCGGCCTAGACGCACAGTTCGGGACCCCCTACCCGAGATCCGCCGGTTTTGACACCGACAGCGGGCTTGGGGGCGACAGCAGGGCTCACACTTGCGGTTTCCCCTGGTTTGCATGGGAGTCCGCTCGGGGCGCGCGGCGGCGGCCCTCGGCAAGCGGTGGCGGGCGTTGGGCTCTCTGCAGCGCGCCGGCGTGTGCAGACGGCGGTGGAACCTGTGCGCGGTCGGCGGCTCCGTCTCTGACCCGGGCGGCGTGGGAAATGGCGGCGGTCCGGCATGTCTGGCGATCTGGATGCGGTGGTGCCGGCCGCTCGCTGATCTGCCGGTGCTCCATGGTTCTGCCTGGTGGTGCTGGTGATGACGGCGGCCCGTGCACGAGAGTTGGATCCCTTCGAACTGATCTGGGTGAAAACTTGCCTTCGGCGTCTACTAAGGCCGGCGGTGGCGGCGCTATCTGCGTCGTTCCCTTCTTGAAGGCATCGCCGTGGAGAAGCTCAAGTCCACTTTCTGCTACCTCCGGGGGAAACCCTAGATCGGATGATCGGATGACGGCGGCGCTCTGGTGTCGTTCCTCCCTTGGGGGCGTCATTCTTGGAGCTACACACGTGATCGAGGGACCAGAGGACGGATTCTTTGGTGGAGCGGTGATTCATCCTACACACTGATGGCGATGGATCTTGACGACGTGGCGTAGTGCAGATTCGGAGTTCGCTGTGGGAGGATGGACTCGCGCAGGAGGAGAACGCTGTCGGGCATCGTGGTGGCGTCCATGGCAGAGAGACCTGCCAGGGTACATGCAACATGACAGCTCTGAAGATGGATTGGTGGCAGGTGGCTGCGGCGGCCTCATACCCGATAGGCCAGACTGGTAGGTGCCCCATACCAGACATGCGTCCTGGTTGGGACCTCAGGCCTTAGATGTTTAGGTTTGGCTGTGATGTCTGTTTGGTATTAAGCCCGGACTATCTATGCCCCTTCATCAATTGGATAGATGTAGTAACAGTTGTTGCTTAGACGGTGGTTTTAGTTTTGCTATTGTTTGACTTTATAAGGTCTTGTGAGAATAATTGATAAAGTGGCCGTATGCATCGCCCAGATGCAGAGTCCAGGGGTCATCCTCCTTTTTTTTTAAACGTTCTAGTAGGTATCTGATGGATGGACAAGCAGCTTATGCTTGATCCCTGGATCCAAAAAAAAGGGGATCGCCCCTTCGTCCTAGGGCAGAGCCCTCCACTCCCCACCAGCGCCAGCCTAGTGAGACTGCAGCTCCACCGCGGCAGCTGAGGGTGTTGCCTCGATCCCAACCACGTGGGCGCCCAGCATGGCGTCCTCGCTCTGCCACCGCTCCATAATCGCTCCAACAAGCTCGGTGGCTATCATGGACTACCAATGTTGGCTTTGCCCCAGGGAAGAAGGAAAGCACACACACACACAATATGAAAGAATAACACACACAAGTCTGGAGGTTGAAGAAGATACGCACACCTTTGCCTTTTCTCTGTTTCTCCTCCACTCCTAACTCAACTGATTACAAGTGCTTTTAAAGGGAAATATGCACGCACACACACACACACACGCACGGCCAAGCCACACCTGCTTGATCCGATTTTAACTCATCACTAACTAACTTGACCACTAACCCAGCCGGTGCTCACATGCACATGCACCCATTCTCAAGGACTAACTCAACTTCACGTCTAAGCCTCTTAACTAACTCACCACAACTAGAGCTAGTCTCTCGTCCACCAATATATATCCTCACGCACTATTAGCTGCATCCACCGGCCAGTTACTATTTTGACAAGTACTCAAGTAATGCATCCATGCACTCATCTCCTGGCTTGCCCATCCTACAACGTTCACTCGCTATGTCTCTGTGCTATAGATCAACTCGCTGCACTACACCCTCTATCTCTGTGTTATTGTGTTATGCTCTCTGCCGATCCGGCCGCTGCCATGTCGCAAGGATGCAAACACTAGTAATTAGCTCACTACTAATGCAAGTCTACGGCAACAATGCCATGCAATAAATTAAACATGATCTATCCTAGCATTAATATCAAGATTACTTCCAATAACCAACAGGAGAGGCCGTGGAGCTCGATGGCGCGGCCGCGTCGCTCAACCCTTCTCTATCTGGCAGGTGGCCGGTGCGTGGAGGCAAGGGCTCAGTGTGGCATGCTGCGGCGGCTGCATCGTGGCCATGCAATGTGTCCTTTTTGCCATGGACCATGGCCCCGGACAGGATGGTGGCACCGCGAAGCTGCTCCCGGTTGATGATTTGTGACAGCAATGAACGGCGTGTTGGGCAGCGTGAGATGCTGCGGTGCCAACTGGGAAGCACGTGACAGTCACCCGAGAACATTGGACATCCCGGAGGCGGTGCTCCGGATGACATAGACGAGCGGAGAGGCGTCGAAGCATGCAAGCAGCGGTGGAGACGGCATTGGCTCATCATAGTTGCATTGACGACGATGGTCAGATCATGCGACTGTTGGATTTGGCGGTGGCGGCGACTCTCGATGACCTCAACAAAGAGACAATCAGCGTGGCAGCGCATCTAGGAGCACATCAGCATTCGACGATGGGGGCCGCGTGAGGCGCCAGCATCAGGCACCTAACACTAGGGCAGCGGCGCGCGTCAGAATTTTTGCTGGCACAACCATGGCGATCGCGTGAGGTGCCAGCATCAGGCACGTAGCACTGGGGCAGCGACTTCGGGAGTATGGTGGATGTTACATAGTGACTCTACATGTGGAATGGCAGCGGCCAGTTCCGCACCTAATTGTAATGGTGATGGTATGAGATGGAAAATCACCTCAAAATCTGCTAGTCCTTTTTTTGGCGTGGCTTGGAGTACTGGCCGATGCAACTATCGAATGAGTCGTTCCCAAGATGCTCATTGGGACACCACTTCATTTCCGGGTGAAAACTCTGTCCTCGTTTATTGGTTGTGCTCACCAATGACAAAATTGCATCATTATTTTATTGAAGGCGTTTTCTATATGTTGTTGTATCGGTCTTTATTGACCGATCTCGGCAACCACAATGAAAAAGCTTTGTCCACGTCATTCCTGACTGGATGTGACGATGATGGCGCGATGACATTTATCTCTTCTTGAAAACGTTGTTGTGAAATAAATTAACTTAGTCATTGTTATTTCCTTTCTTGTAATGGGTGGGCATTGTTGCCTTTGTAATGTACTCTGTTTAATAATTAATAAAAAGGTTGTGCGCATCATGATAATAGAGAGGCAATGGATTTAACCTTCTTTTCGAGAAAGAAAAAAAAGCTCATAGGCTACCTCTTAAGTAGGAGTAATGCTACATCTACGAAAGGATTTACAGGGTGGGATGAGGTGGACGGTTTTGATTGGTAATTAGAACGAAGTGGGCCCATGTTAAATTCATGAGGGGGCGAGAGATTAGTGAGGGGAGATGGATTAGTCTGGTAACTCGGTAACTCCACCACTGTATGTCTAGCATTTTTGCTTAATTAGTTACAATGCCAAGTTGGTCCCATTCTGGGACTCCAGGATGAGCAGAGAGTCGAAGCTTGCATGGCGGCCCTGAGACCTTTTGAACTGTTGCTTGACAACCCCTCGCCACCTTTCTATCAGCATGTTGCCACGCCAGCGTGCCACTGCACTAACACCTGGACGATTGACTCGTCGATGCTACATCACCTCTTCAAATATTGCAGTTGTGCGTCATGTGATGGTAGCGAAGGTAATGCCTAACAATCGGGATGCAAAACCTTGCATAATAAGGATACAAGGAACACTGAATGTGTTCCACTTCTATCCATCTGCTCTTAGTAGTGATCAACATCCCCAATGGGCTAAAGTTCTGATATTTTAATGTTCCGATGTCTCTAATTCCCATGTGCATGCCATTGCATCAGATCTCTCCGTTCTAGTCTCATCTTCCCCTTCATCCATGTGTGCTTCTTGCCTATATGAATGAGCAACCTGACTAGATATCTATTTCGGTGAAGATACCTAG
Organism: Triticum urartu; assembly: GCF_056163025.1. Taxonomy (NCBI): domain Eukaryota; kingdom Viridiplantae; phylum Streptophyta; class Magnoliopsida; order Poales; family Poaceae; genus Triticum; species Triticum urartu. The sequence continues at coordinate 50,880,568 of NC_141879.1, forward strand.
GGTGGTATATGTATTGGGGAGAGGAGAGGGGATAGAGACCATTATTCACACAATTGTAGCATGTTAGTTGAATATTGATTATGCATCCATGGTATCAAGGACCATGGGTACCATAGCGTTTATGTACATAGGAGCTCCCAGGCCCCAACTACTTGCTGGTAAGCATGTAGTCTTCATGAAAGGCACACCTTAACCCCGTATAACTATGATCAGAAGTTCATCGTATACTATTGATACGCCATATGGTTCTATGCCACCTATTTCATAGGTTCCTTGGTTCTGTTTTTTAGAGATGGTTACTTTGTGCTAGTAGGTCATGTAAGCAGAGTGAAAGATATAGAGAAAGCAGCCGAGGTCCATCCCATATGGTCCACGTACCATTGCGGGGGAGCAGGACATGCAACGGGAGCTCCTATTTGGTGTTTTAAGCGTCGATCGGAGGTGCTGGTGCTCGCAGGGGGTGTGTAGTGGGCCGACCCGGTACCTGGCTACCTGCTAAAGAAAGCAACATGAAGAAAAAAAACAAAGAAAAATTTGTATCGTCAATGGGAGAACCAGGACTCAAACTCCTCTCGTCAACAACAACATGCAGGCACAGTAACCACTAGACCGAGCACTATTTGAGCCTTCTTCTAGTACAACATTAACATATACTAATATATACATAATATAAATTACAAGAAAATGACCAAAAAAATTTAAAAGGAATTCAAGATTTTTTTCTAAAACGATGAATTTTGAAAAACAAAATGAAAGGTTCATACAAATTGAAAAAAGTTCTCAAATTTGAGAAAACATCATGAATTTGAAAAAAAAGATCATGAAATTCCATAAGTTCAGGTATTGGGTAAAAATACATCGAATGTAATGGTTAATCGAATTTGAAAAAAAGTTCATCGAATTTGAAAATAGTTCATGGAAATTGAAAAAAAAACAACAAAATCGCAAAAGTTCAGTAAAAATGAAAATGCTCTTTGAATTTGAAAAAAAATCAAATTTGACAAAAGTTCATCGTAAATGAAAATTAGTTTATCAAATTTGAAAAAAAGTTCATTGATTATCAAAAAAGTTTATCGAAATTGAAAAAACATTCCAAGCCAATTAGGTACAAACATGACGTCAGTCCACTTGGTAACTGCCTTTGCTACTGAAATTGTAGCTTTACGACTCGAATCCCATAACTCACAATTTCATTTTCGCGATCCAGACCACACATTGCACACAGCCGTGTTGACATTCTAAAAAAAATAACACCCGTGTTGACAGGGGTAGTTATGGCTCCTTCATAGTGCCAAGCTGCCATTACAGTTTGGAGCTGAATAATTCTATGTGTATCCTCCACTACGTAGAGTACGGATGTGGCTGCAGTGATCTAGGAGCCGCCGCCATATGTCAACATACTCGTCGGTCGGTCGGTGGCAAGCTTGCCGAGGGCGCCTTGGATGTTCGGAATCCAGGCTTGGCACAGGATGACCTTCCAAGCCAATCTGCAGTTGCACCGGCGTCAAGGCACGAGAACGACAAGCGCGGGAACGATCTCCTGATGGAGGAGTCATCGAGCCAAGGGTCCGTTCAGAAACGGCACTTGGGACCATCTCCAAGTGTCCACGATGTCGAGGCTCGAAAGATCTGTTTGACCTCCGTGTCGCCCGAAAGGTGAAGGTGACTCCAAGGGCGCAATAGATCTGTGGCTTGCATCCATAGCCAACGGACATGTAGCGCTATACCGGTGCTCTGCAAGTCTCGAATCCCAAGGCCTCCAAACTTTAGGCAGCTTAAGATGAACAGGCATCACCGTGAGAACATGGCAGACAAGGGCCAATCTCTCCCCACGGTTGAGAAGGAAGCAGTTCTACCAAATTCCAGTATCTTTAACTCATAACATAAGGGAAATTTTAGGTTTACTTGGTATGTAGCTTGTACTGTTAACTTTATCACATGCAGGGATTTTTGAATCGTATTTCAAACAATGGTTCCAAGGCCCTACTCCAGTCATGCTTTGTGCTACACAGAGCAACGCAAATTATACGAGTACAAAAAAAATTAGCCACCAACATTCACATGATTCATGGGAAACAGCTTGAGGCTACGCACACATGAGTTACTCATATTTCTTATCAACGCAAAGCTTCGCTTCATTTGCAATGTTGGTGTTGTCGCTATAGCCAGTAGGTACAGTTTAGTAGTTTACACATTATTTGCGCATGTATGGCCATGAAGTGGAAACTGGTAGTTTACACATTATTTGCGCATGTATGGCCATGAAAGCGGTGACGCGCCTGAGTTATTGGTTGTGCTCACCAATGACAAAATTGCATCATTATTTTATTGAAGGCGTTTTCTATGTGTTGTTATATCGGTCTTTATTGACTGATCTCGGCAACCTCAATGAAAAAGCTTTGTCCACGTCATTCCTAACTGGATGTGCCGATGATGGCGCGATGACATTTATCTCTTCTTGAAAGCGTTGCTGTGGAATAAATTGACTTAGTCATTGTTATTTCCTTTCTTGTAATGGCTTGGGCGTTGTTGCCTTTGTTAAGTACTCTGTTTAATAATTAATAAAAAGGTTGTGCGCATCATGACAATAGAGAGGCAATGGATTTAACCTTCTTTTCGAGAAAGAAAAAAAGCTCATAGGCTACCTCTTAAGTAGAAGTAATGCTACATCTACGAAAGGATTTACAGGGTGGGATGAGGTGGACGGTTTTGATTGGTAATTAGAACGAAGTGGGCCCATGTTAAATTCATGAGGGGGCGAGAGATTAGTGAGGGGAGATGGATTAGTCTGGTAACTCGGTAACTCCACCACTGTATGTCTAGCATTTTTGCTTAATTAGTTACGATGCCAAGTTGGTCACATTCTGGGACTCCAGGATGAGCAGAGAGTCGAAGCTTGCATGGCGGCCCTGAGACCTTTTGAACTGTTGCTTGACAACCCCTCGCCACCTTTCTATCAGCATGTTGCCACGCCAGCGTGCCACTGCACTAACACCTGGACGATTGACTCGTCGATGCTACATCACCTCTTCAAATATTGCAGTTGTGCATCATGTGATGGTAGCGAAGGTAATGCCTAACAATCGGGATGCAAAACCTTGCATAATAAGGATACAAGGAACACTGAATGTGTTCCACTTCTATCCATCTGCTCTTAGTAGTGATCAACATCCCCAATGGGCTAAAGTTCTGATATTTTAATGTTCCGATGTCTCTAATTCCCATGTGCATGCCATTGCATCAGATCTCTCCGTTCTAGTCTCATCTTCCCCTTCATCCATGTGTGCTTCTTGCCTATATGAATGAGCAACCTGACTAGATATCTATTTCGGTGAAGATACCTAGGGTGGTATATGTATAGGGGAGAGGAGAGGGGATAGAGACCATTATTCACACAATTGTAGCATGTTAGTTGAATATTGATTATGCATCCATGGTATCAAGGACCATGGGTACCATAGCGTTTATGTACATAGGAGCTCCCAGGTCCCAACTACTTGCTGGTAAGCATGTAGTCTTCATGAAAGGCACACCTTAACCCCGTATAACTATGATCAGAAGTTCATCGTATACTATTGATACGCCATATGGTTCTATGCCACCTATTTCATAGGTTCCTTGGTTCTGTTTTTTAGAGATGGTTACTTTGTGCTAGTAGGTCATGTAAGCAGAGTGAAAGATATAGAGAAAGCAGCCGAGGTCCATCCCATATGGTCCACGTACCATTGCGGGGGAGCAGGACATGCAACGGGAGCTCCTATTTGGTGTTTTAAGCGTCGATCGGAGGTGCTGGTGCTCGCAGGGGGTGTGTAGTGGGCCGACCCGGTACCTGGCTACCTGCTAAAGAAAGCAACATGAAGAAAAAAAACAAAGAAAAATTTGTATCGTCAATGGGAGAACCAGGACTCAAACTCCTCTCGTCAACAACAACATGCAGGCACAGTAACCACTAGACCGAGCACTATTTGAGCCTTCTTCTAGTACAACATTAACATATACTAATATATACATAATATAAATTACAAGAAAATGACCAAAAAAATTTAAAAGGAATTCAAGATTTTTTTCTAAAATGATGAATTTTGAAAAACAAAATGAAAGGTTCATACAAATTGAAAAAAGTTCTCAAATTTGAGAAAACATCATGAATTTGAAAAAAAGATCATGAAATTCCATAAGTTCAGACATTGGGTAAAAATACATCGAATGTAATGGTTAGTCGAATTTGAAAAAAAGTTCATCGAATTTGAAATTGAAAAAAAACAACAAAATCGCAAAAGTTCAGTAAAAATGAAAATGCTCTTTGAATTTGAAAAAAAATCAAATTTGACAAAAGTTCATCGTAAATGAAAATTAGTTTATCAAATTTGAAAAAAAGTTCATTGATTATCAAAAAAGTTTATCGAAATTGAAAAAACATTCCAAGCCAATTAGGTACAAACATGACGTCAGTCCACTTGGTAACTGCCTTTGCTACTGAAATTGTAGCTTTACGACTCGAATCCCATAACTCACAATTTCATTTTCGCGATCCAGACCACACATTGCACACAGCCGTGTTGACATTCTAAAAAAAATAACACCCGTGTTGACAGGGGTAGTTATGGCTCCTTCATAGTGCCAAGCTGCCATTACAGTTTGGAGCTGAATAATTCTATGTGTATCCTCCACTACGTAGAGTACGGATGTGGCTGCAGTGATCTAGGAGCCGCCGCCATATGTCAACATACTCGTCGGTCGGTCGGTGGCAAGCTTGCCGAGGGCGCCTTGGATGTTCGGAATCCAGGCTTGGCACAGGATGACCTTCCAAGCCAATCTGCAGTTGCACCGGCGTCAAGGCACGAGAACGACAAGCGCGGGAACGATCTCCTGATGGAGGAGTCATCGAGCCAAGGGTCCGTTCAGAAACGGCACTTGGGACCATCTCCAAGTGTCCACGATGTCGAGGCTCGAAAGATCTGTTTGACCTCCGTGTCGCCCGAAAGGTGAAGGTGACTCCAAGGGCGCAATAGATCTGTGGCTTGCATCCATAGCCAACGGACATGTAGCGCTATACCGGTGCTCTGCAAGTCTCGAATCCCAAGGCCTCCAAACTTTAGGCAGCTTAAGATGAACAGGCATCACCGTGAGAACATGGCAGACAAGGGCCAATCTCTCCCCACGGTTGAGAAGGAAGCAGTTCTACCAAATTCCAGTATCTTTAACTCATAACATAAGGGAAATTTTAGGTTTACTTGGTATGTAGCTTGTACTGTTAACTTTATCACATGCAGGGATTTTTGAATCGTATTTCAAACAATGGTTCCAAGGCCCTACTCCAGTCATGCTTTGTGCTACACAGAGCAACGCAAATTATACGAGTACAAAAAAAATTAGCCACCAACATTCACATGATTCATGGGAAACAGCTTGAGGCTACGCACACATGAGTTACTCATATTTCTTATCAACGCAAAGCTTCGCTTCATTTGCAATGTTGGTGTTGTCGCTATAGCCAGTAGGTACAGTTTAGTAGTTTACACATTATTTGCGCATGTATGGCCATGAAGTGGAAACTGGTAGTTTACACATTATTTGCGCATGTATGGCCATGAAAGCGGTGACGCGCCTGAGTTATTGGTTGTGCTCACCAATGACAAAATTGCATCATTATTTTATTGAAGGCGTTTTCTATGTGTTGTTATATCGGTCTTTATTGACTGATCTCGGCAACCTCAATGAAAAAGCTTTGTCCACGTCATTCCTAACTGGATGTGCCGATGATGGCGCGATGACATTTATCTCTTCTTGAAAGCGTTGCTGTGGAATAAATTGACTTAGTCATTGTTATTTCCTTTCTTGTAATGGCTTGGGCGTTGTTGCCTTTGTTAAGTACTCTGTTTAATAATTAATAAAAAGGTTGTGCGCATCATGACAATAGAGAGGCAATGGATTTAACCTTCTTTTCGAGAAAGAAAAAAAGCTCATAGGCTACCTCTTAAGTAGAAGTAATGCTACATCTACGAAAGGATTTACAGGGTGGGATGAGGTGGACGGTTTTGATTGGTAATTAGAACGAAGTGGGCCCATGTTAAATTCATGAGGGGGCGAGAGATTAGTGAGGGGAGATGGATTAGTCTGGTAACTCGGTAACTCCACCACTGTATGTCTAGCATTTTTGCTTAATTAGTTACGATGCCAAGTTGGTCACATTCTGGGACTCCAGGATGAGCAGAGAGTCGAAGCTTGCATGGCGGCCCTGAGACCTTTTAAACTGTTGCTTGACAACCCCTCGCCACCTTTCTATCAGCATGTTGCCACGCCAGCGTGCCACTGCACTAACACCTGGACGATTGACTCGTCGATGCTACATCACCTCTTCAAATATTGCAGTTGTGCGTCATGTGATGGTAGCGAAGGTAATGCCTAACAATCGGGCTTCAAAACCTTGCATAATAAGGATACAAGGAACACTGAATGTGTTCCACTTCTATCCATCTGCTCTTAGTAGTGATCAACATCCCCAATGGGCTAAAGTTCTGATATTTTAATGTTCCGATGTCTCTAATTCCCATGTGCATGCCATTGCATCAGATCTCTCCGTTCTAGTCTCATCTTCCCCTTCATCCATGTGTGCTTCTTGCCTATATGAATGAACAACCTGACTAGATATCTATTTCGGTGAAGATACCTAGGGTGGTATATGTATAGAGGAGAGGAGAGGGGATAGAGACCATTATTCACACAATTGTAGCATGTTAGTTGAATATTGATTATGCATCCATGGTATCAAGGACCATGGGTACCATAGCGTTTATGTACATAGGAGCTCCCAGGCCCCAACTACTTGCTGGTAAGCATGTAGTCTTCATGAAAGGCACACCTTAACCCCGTATAACTATGATCAGAAGTTCATCGTATACTATTGATACGCCATATGGTTCTATGCCACCTATTTCATAGGTTCCTTGGTTCTGTTTTTTAGAGATGGTTACTTTGTGCTAGTAGGTCATGTAAGCAGAGTGAAAGATATAGAGAAAGCAGCCGAGGTCCATCCCATATGGTCCACGTACCATTGCGGGGGAGCAGGACATGCAACGGGAGCTCCTATTCGGTGTTTTAAGCGTCGATCGGAGGTGCTGGTGCTCGCAGGGGGTGTGTAGTGGGCCGACCCGGTACCTGGCTACCTGCTAAAGAAAGCAACATGAAGAAAAAAAACAAAGAAAAATTTGTATCGTCAATGGGAGAACCAGGACTCAAACTCCTCTCGTCAACAACAACATGCAGGCACAGTAACCACTAGACCGAGCACTATTTGAGCCTTCTTCTAGTACAACATTAACATATACTAATATATACATAATATAAATTACATGAAAATGACCAAAAAAATTTAAAAGGAATTCAAGAATTTTTTTCTAAAATGATGAATTTTGAAAAATAAAATGAAATGTTCACACAAATTGAAAAAAGTTCTCAAATTTGAGAAAACATCATGAATTTGAAAAAAAGTTCATGAAATTCCATAAGTTCAGAAATTGGGTAAAAATACATCAAATGTAATGGTTAATCGAATTTGAAAAAAAGTTCATCGAATTTGAAAATACTTCATAGAAATTGAAATAAAACAACAACAATTGCAAAAGTTCAGTAAAAATGAAAATGCCTTTGAATTTGAAAAAAAAAATCAAATTTGACAAAAGTTCATCGTAAATGAAAATTAGTTTATCAAATTTGAAAAAAAGTTCATTGATTATCAAAAAAGTTCATCGAAATTGAAAAAACATTCCAAGCCAATTAGGTACAAACATGACGTTAGTCCACTTGGTAACTACCTTTGCTACTGAAATTGTAGCTTTACGATTCGAATCCCATAACTCACAATTTCATTTTCGCGATCCAAGCCACACATTGCACACAGCCGTGTTGACATTCTAAAAAAAATAACACCCGTGTTGACAGGGGTAGTTATGGCTCCTTCATAGTGCCAAGCTGCCATTGCAGTTTGGAGCTGAATAATTCTATGTGTATCCTCCAGTACGTAGAGTACGGATGTGGCTGCAGTGATCTAGGAGCCGCCGCCATATGTCAACATACTCGTCGGTCCGTCGGTGGCAAGCTTGCCGAGGGCGCCTTGAATGTTCGGAATCCAGGCTTGGCACAGGATGACCTTCCAAGCCAATCTGCAGTTGCACCGGCGTCAAGGCACGAGAACGACAAGCGCGGGAACGATCTCCTGATGGAGGAGTCATCGAGCCAAGGGCCCGTTCAGAAACGACACTTCGCACCATCTCCAAGTGTCCACGATGTCGCGGCTCGAAAGATCTGTTTGACCTCCGTGTCGCCCGAAAGGTGAAGGTGACTCCAAGGGCGCAATAGATCTGTGGCTTGCATCCATAGCCAACGGACATGTAGCGCTACACCGGTGCTCTGGAAGTCTCGAATTCCAAGGCCTCCAAACTTTAGGCAGCTTAAGATGAACAGGCATCGCCGTGAGAACATGGCAGACAAGGGCCAATCTCTCCCCGCGGGTGAGAAGGAAGCAGTTCTACAAAATTCCAGTATCTTTAACTCATAACATAAGGTAAATTTTAGGTTTACTTGGTATGTAGCTTGTACTATTAACTTTATCACATGCAGGGATTTTTGAATCGTATTTCAAACAATGGTTCCAAGGCCCTAATCCAGTCGTGCTTTGTGCTACACAGAGCAACGCAAATTATACAAGTACAAAAAAATTTAGCCACCAACATTCACATGATTCATGGGAAACAGTTTGAGGCTACGCACACAGGCGTTACTCATATTTCTTATCAACGCAAAGCTTCGCTTCATTTGCAATGCTGGTGTTGTCGCCATAGCCAGTAGGTACAGTTTAGTAGTTTACACATTATCTGCGCATGTATGGCCATGAAGTGGAAACTGGTAGTTTACACATTATTTGCGCATGTATGGCCATGAAAGCGGTGACGCGCCTGAGTTATTGGTTGTGCTCACCAATGACAAAATTGCATCATTATTTTATTGAAGGCGTTTTCTATGTGTTGTTATATCGGTCTTTATTGACTGATCTCGGCAACCACAATGAAAAAGCTTTGTCCACGTCATTCCTAACTGGATGTGCCGATGATGGCACGATGACATTTATCTCTTCTCGAAAGCGTTGCTGTGGAATAAATTGACTTAGTCATTGTTATTTCCTTTCTTGTAATGGCTTGGGCGTTTCTGCCTTTGTTATGTACTCTGTTTAATAATTAATAAAAAGGTTGTGCGCATCATGATAATAGACAGGCAATGGATTTAACCTTCTTTCCGAGAAAGAAAAAAAGCTCATACGCTACTTCTTAAGTAGGAGTAATGCTACATCTACGAAAGGATTTACAGGGTGGGATGAGGTGGACGGTTTTGATTGGTAATTAGAACGAAGTGGGCCCACGTTAAATTCATGAGGGGCGAGAGATTAGTGAGGGGAGATGGATTAGTCTGGTAACTCTGTAACTCCACCACTGTATGTCTAGCATTTTTGCTTAATTAGTTACAATGCCAAGTTGGTCCCATTCTGGGACTCCAGGATGAGCAGAGAGTCGAAGCTTTCATGGCGGCCCTGAGACCTTTTGAACTGTTGCTTGACAACCCCTCGCCACCTTTCTATCAGCATGTTGCCACGCCAGCGTGCCACTGCACTAACACCTGGACGATTGACTCGTCGATGCTACATCACCTCTTCAAATATTGCAGTTGTGCGTCATGTGATGGTAGCGAAGGTAATGCCTAACAATCGGGCTTCAAAACCTTGCATAATAAGGATACAAGGAACACTGAATGTGTTCCACTTCTATCCATCTGCTCTTAGTAGTGATCAACTTCCCCAATGGGCTAAAGTTCTGATATTTTAATGTTCCGATGTCTCTAATTCCCATGTGCATGCCATTGCATCAGATCTCTCCGTTCTAGTCTCATCTTCCCCTTCATCCATGTGTGCTTCTTGCCTATATGAATGAACAACCTGACTAGATATCTATTTCGGTGAAGATACCTAGGGTGGTATATGTATAGAGGAGAGGAGAGGGGATAGAGACCATTATTCACACAATTGTAGCATGTTAGTTGAATATTGATTATGCATCCATGGTATCAAGGACCATGGGTACTATAGCGTTTATGTACATAGGAGCTCCCAGGCCCCAACTACTTGCTGGTAAGCATGTAGTCTTCATGAAAGGCACACCTTAACCCCTTATAACTATGATCAGAAGTTCATCGTATACTATTGATATGCCATATGGTTCTATGCCACCTATTTCATAGGTTCCTTGGTTCTGTTTTTTAGAGATGGTTACTTTGTGCTAGTAGGTCATGTAAGCAGAGTGAAAGATATAGAGAAAGCAGCCGAGGTCCATCCCATATGGTCCACGTACCATTGCGGGGGAGCAGGACATGCAACGGGAGCTCCTATTCGGTGTTTTAAGCGTCGATCGGAGGTGCTGGTGCTCGCAGGGGGTGTGTAGTGGGCCGACCCGGTACCTGGCTACCTGCTAAAGAAACAACATGAAGAAAAAAAAAACAGAGAAAAATTTGTATCGTCAATGGGAGAACCAGGACTCAAACTCCTCTCGTCAACAACAACATGCAGGCACAGTAACCACTAGACCGAGCACTATTTGAGCCTTCTTCTAGTACAACATTAACATATACTAATATATACATAATATAAATTACAAGAAAATGACCAAAAAAATTTAAAAGGAATTCAAGAATTTTTTTCTAAAACGATGAATTTTGAAAAACAAAATTAAAGGTTCATACAAATTGAAAAAAGTTCTCAAATTTGAGAAAACATCATGAATTTGAAAAAAAGTTCATGAAATTCGATAAGTTCAGAAATTGGGTAAAAATACATCAAATGTAGTGGTTAATCAAATTTGAAAAAAAGTTCATCGAATTTGAAAATAGTTCATAGAAATTGAAAAAAAAACAACAAAATTGCAAAAGTTCATTAAAAATGAAAATGCTCTTTGAATTTGAAAAAAAAATCAAATTTGACAAAAGTTCATCGTAAATGAAAATTAGTTTATCAAATTTGAAGAAAAGTTCATTGATTATCAAAAAAGTTCATCGAAATTGAAAAAACATTCCAAGCCAATTAGGTACAAACATGACGTTAGTCCACTTGGTAACTGCCTTTGCTACTGAAATTGTAGCTTTACGATTCGAATCCCATAACTCACAATTTCATTTTCGCGATCCAAGCCACACATTGCACATAGCCGTGTTGACATTCTAAAAAAAATAACACCCGTGTTGACAGGGGTAGTTATGGCTCCTTCATAGTCCCAAGCTGCCATTACAGTTTGGAGCTGAATAATTCTATGTGTATCCTCCACTACGTAGAGTACGGGTACGGATGTGGCTGCAGTGATCTAGGAGCCGCCGCCATATGTCAACATACTCGTCGGTTAGTCGGTGGCAAGCTTGCCGAGGGCACCTTGGATGTTCGGAATCCAGGCTTGGCACAGGATGACCTTCCAAGCCAATCTGCAGTTGCACCGGCGTCAAGGCACGAGAACGACAAGCGCGGGAACGATCTCCTGATGGAGGAGTCATCGAGCCAAGGGTCCGTTCAGAAACGGCACTTGGCACCATCTCCAAGTGTCCACGATATCGAGGCTCGAAAGATCTGTTTGACCTCCGTGTCGCCCGAAAGGTGAAGGTGACTCCAAGGGCGCAATAGATCTGTGGCTTGCATCCATAGCCAACGGACATGTAGCGCTATACCGGTGCTCTGCAAGTCTCGAATCCCAAGGCCTCCAAACTTTAGGCAGCTTAAGATGAATAGGCATCGCCGTGAGAACATGGCAGACAGGGGCCAATCTCTCCCCGCGGGTGAGAAGGAAGCAGTTCTACAAAATTCTAGTATCTTTAACTCATAACATAAGGGAAATTTTAGGTTTACTTGGTATGTAGCTTGTACTGTTAACTTTATCACATGCAGGGATTTTTGAATCGTATTTCAAACAATGGTTCCAAGGCCCTAATCCAGTCGTGCTTTGTGCTACACAGAGCAACGCAAATTATATGAGTACAAAAAAATTTAGCCACCAACATTCACATGATTCATGGGAAACAATTTGAGGCTACGCACACAGGAGTTACTCATATTTCTTATCAACGCAAAGCTTCGCTTCATTTGCAATGCTGGTGTTGTCGCCATAGCCAGTAGGTACAGTTTAGTAGTTTACACATTATTTGCGCATGTATGGCCATGAAGTGGAAAGTGGTAGTTTACACATTATTTGCGCATGTATGGCCATGAAAGCGGTGACGCGCCTGAGTTATTGGTTGTGCTCACCAATGACAAAATTGCATCATTATTTTATTGAAGGCGTTTTCTATGTGTTGCTATATCGATCTTTATTGACTGATCTCGGCAACCACAATGAAAAAGCTTTGTCCACGTCATTCCTAACTGGATGTGCCGATGATGGCGCGATGACATTTGTCTCTTCTTGAAAGCGTTGCTGTGGAATAAATTGACTTAGTCATCGTTAGTTCCTTTCTTGTAATGGCTTGGGCGTTGTTACCTTTGTTATGTACTCTGTTTAATAATTAATAAAAAGGTTGTGCACATCATGATAATACAGAGGCAATGGATTTAACCTTCTTTTCAAAAAAGAAAAAACTCATAGGCTACCTCTTAAGTAGGAGTAATGCATCTACAGAGGATTTACAGGATGGGATAAGGTGGACGGTTTTGATTCACTAGTAGAAAAACCCCCATTCGTCCCGGTTGATAAGGGCCTTTTGTCTCGGTTTGTGAACCGGGACTAAAGGGGTCGTTACTAATGCTCTAACCCTTTAGTCCCGGTTCTTACACGAACCGGGACAGATGGGCCTCCACGTGGCCGGTGCGCCGAGCCCAGGCAGGAGGGCCTTTGGTCCCGGTTGGTGGCACCAATCGGGACCAATAGGCATCCACGCGCCAGCATTTCAGGGGCTCGGGTTTTTGTTTTTTTTAAAGGGGGGAGGGGGGGTTGGGGGTTTTGGGGGTTTAATTTAGGTGTTTCATATATTGTGTTAGCTAGCTAATTAATAGAGAGAAGTGTCCTCTCTTATGTCCGTGCTTGGTCGACGCTATATATACGTATATATAGAGAGGACTAGACACGCTAGCTAGTAAGCAAATGAAGGAAACAGAAGATCGTCATGAACATATGCATACAGAGAGAAGTGATATCGACCACCTCTCCTTCTCCAAGAGATTGGTCGAACAACAAGTTCTCGTATATCTATCCGACACTACCGGCACATATATACAATAATTATCTCTTACAATATAATCTCCTAATTATATATGAACACATGGTCACATAGTATTCTCCGTCTTCAGCGATCACGTGGTCAAGGAAGAATGCCGCCAATTCCTCTTGAATTTCTCGCATCGATCTGGTGCTAGGAGTTCATCCCGCATCCGAAACATCTAATTTGAACAAGGGGGTCAATACATATACAAACATACATATATATATATATATATATATATATGATTAAATGAAACTCAACACAAATGATGGTAATAAAATAAAATTGTGAATATTATTGCTTACGCACTTCATATTGTTGGTCGGAGTACCCCCGTTCACAGGTCGTGTGGCGGATGGACTCGCAAACGTAGTATCCATAGAAATTATTCCCTTGTTCCTGCCATAACCACTTTACAAGAAATAGAGGTCAATCAAACTGATAAGCAAGCATGCCAAATGGTATTGATAAAACTAGCGCTTGAATCACTAGGAGATGCGCGGAAAATGTTACCATAGTACTTACTTTCGGGTGTCTAAATTGTAGCTTCTTCGGCAGTCCGGGAGCTTTTTTGGTGAATTTTCTCCAAATCCTGCCAGACAAAGAAAAGAATTACTTGATATCAGGAAATGAACAAAGTTGCTGATAAGGTGGATAATGATCGATTTAATTTACTTCTCAAGCATTTGAGTCATGTCCGCATAGTCCGGGGATCTTTTCGTCTCGAGTCTAAGACGGTTACTAGTCCCTACTCAAGCTTAATCTCTAGGAGAATATTGTGGAAGCTGCGCACGCATGCATAACTCATCAATTACATTACTATAACCTAGACTAATAAGGGAAACCGAATATGCACAAGACAGTAACACTCACTTGAAGTTGTAAGGAAAGAGTATTATATCTTTGTTTTCATTTATTACCAACGATCGTAGCAAGTTGGCCTCGGTATCTTTGGCATGATATTTAACCTCAGCTGCATCTATGAGATTTGTGTTAATGAACCCAATATCACCGATTTGTCTTTTCTTCAATTCGGCGATCTTCAATCTGCATAATATAGTGAGGATAATTATAAATACATGCAATGAAAGAGCTGACCTATATAAAGAGACTTAATGACAGAAGTAGTACTACTTACAGACAGTAGCAAGTGATCGTTGCTTTATCGAGGGCCTTTTTATTGAAAAACTGGAAGAACTCCTCAAATGTAACATTCAACAGTTCAATTCCAACGAGGTCATACTCCTCTCTAACTCTCTGCGTCAAAGTATTCCTCCCCCGAGACTCTGCGGGTTTTCATGTACCAATCATGGAATCTTCGCAACACCGTTGTTAGAAATCTTTCATCTTTGACGAGAGGCTTCCCGTACTCGTATTTGTGTTCCTCCACCTCCAAGAAATCATAATGTACATCGTCGGGCAGGTAATCTCCAAGATTGCTATAACCGGGCACCATCCTCGGATCATTAGCGACGATGTCACTAGACACCTTGAGTGGGGGGCACGATTGGTTCGCTTGTTCGCTGAGCTGGGTAATTTTTTTTCCCAGCTCGCCGTTCTTTTATCCTTTGATCACTGACAGTACTTCCCGAAAGCTCCGCTTCGACAAATTTCTTTGCAATAATGCGATCATAGTTGTCTTTCGGAGGAGACTTTGCTGGTTTTTTCAGGGCAGCCAGAGTGCGCTTCGCTTTCACCGGATCTACCTTCTCCTCCGGAGGTGGATGTTTCTTTGCTTTCACCCCTTCAAAGAAGTTTTTCACTTCGGCTCACGCGATCTTCGCGTTCTCCTCCGGGGTCCTCTCGTATGGTAACTTCTCTAGAGTCTTCAGAGAAGAACCGAATCTGTATTGCCTCCCGCCTCTGGCTGTACTGCTAGACGCCGGCAGAGCAGACAGAGCAGCTGCGGCTGTCTTCTTTCCTTGCTTACGAGGCGGAGGAGAAGGACTACGACGCACCGGAGCAGCCGGAGCGGCGGCGGGTCTCTTCCACCCTTGCTGACGAGGCGGAGAAGGAGGAGGCTGGCTGCTCGGGCGCGCCGGCGCAGGTGGAGAAGGAGGCGGAGTGCCGCCACGCGCCGGAGAAGGAGGCTGAGTGCCCTGATCACTCGCCGGAGGAGGAGGTGGAGGAGGAGGCGGAGTGCCCTGACTCGCCGGAGGAGGAGGAGGAGGCGGAGGCGTCCAGTTCAGAAGCTTGATGAGCTCCTTCCGCCATAGGCATGGAGTCAATAGACAAGAACCCAGCCGAGTCTCCCCTTCACCGGTAGGGTAGTCAAGCTGGAGGTCCTCAAATCCCTCCGTTATTTCGTCCACCGTCACCCTGGCATATCCTTCTGGAATCGGACCACATTGAAAAGTTGCGCCGGGTTCAGTAGGTCGAACAGAGCCGACAACTGCCTTGACTTTGACGTTCTGCCATTGCGTCATAAGGTGGCAATGTTGAGACTCCGTGATAGCATCCATGGGGTAGCTAGCAGGAGCCGTCAATACATGCTCCGGCTGAAGCAGCTCGGTGGAAGCCACACTACTTCTCCGCTGAGATGGCGGGGTAGCTTCTGGGGTAGTTTCGGCAGGTCGCTTGCTGCGAGCTACTTCTCGTTCCTCTAGCGGTTGAACCCTTTTGTGCAGCGTCTGAATTTGGGCATGCTCCACTTTTTTCCTCCTCTCCTGGCATTTGTAACCGCCTGCGTCTGGAAAACCAGCCTTCCACGGAACAGAGCCTGGCATGCCTCGTGTCCGTCCAGGGTGCTCAGGATTCCCGAGGGCCATTGTGAGCTCGTCGTTCTCTCTGTCTGGAACGAACGTCCCTTCCTGTGCTGCATCGATATAGTGCTTTAGCTTCTTGACTGGTATGTTCATTTGCTCGTCCGCCCAAACACATTTCCTTGATACAGGGTCCAAGGTTCTGCCAGCCCCGAAGAACCAAGTACGGCAACGGTCTGGCCAGTTCATTGTCTCTAGTTCGATCCCTTTATCAAGCAGATCATTCTCAGCCTTGGCCCACTTAGGTCGGGCTTTGAGGTAGCCACCTGACCCCGTGCGATGGTGAAGCTTCTTCTTTGCAGCATTTTTCTTGTTTGTCGCCGACATCTTCTTCCTCTTTTCCGATGTCTTGTAGGCCACAAATGCGGGCCAGTGATCTCTGATCTTCTCATATCTGCCGATGAATTCTGGTGTCTCTTCTTTGTCGACAAACGTTTTCAGCTGATTCTTCCACCTCCTGAATAGTGTTGGGGAACGTAGTAATTTCAAAAAAATTCCTACGCACACGCAAGATCATGGTGATGCATAGCAAAGACAGGGGAGAGTGTTATCTATGTACCCTCGTAGACCGGAAGCGGAAGCGTTAGCACAACGCGGTTGATGTAGTCGTACGTCCTCACGGCCCGACCGATCAAGCACCGAAACTACGGCACCTCCGAGTTCTAGCACACCTTCAGCTCGATGACGATCTCCGGACTCCGATCCAGCAGAATGTCGGGGAAGAGTTCCATCAGCACGACGGCGTGGTGATGATCTTGATGTTCTACCGTCGCAGGGCTTCGCCTAAGCACCGCTACAATATTATCGAGGATTATGGTGGAGGAGGGCACCGCACACGGCTAATAGATCTCAAGGATCAATTGTTCTATCTATGGGGTGCCCCCTGGCCACGTATATAAAGGAGTGGAGGAGGGGAGGGGCCGGCCCTCTCTATGGCGCGCCCTAGGGGAGTCCTACTCCCACCGGGAGTAGGATTCCCCCTTTCCTAGTAGAACTAGGATCCCTTCCAAGTAGTAGGAGTAGGAGAGAAGGAAAGGGAAGGGAAAAGGAGAAGGAAGGAAGGGGGCGCCCCCCTCCCTAGTCCAACTCAGACCAGCCCATGGGGAGGGGTGCGGCCACCCTTTGAGGCCTTTCTCTCCTTTCCCGTATGGCCCATTAAGGCCCAATACAAATTCTCGTAACTCCTCGGTACTCCCGAAAATACCCGAATCACTCAGAACCTTTCCGATGTCCGAATATAGTCGTCCAATATATCGATCTTTACGTCCCGACCATTTCGAGACTCCTCGTCATGTCCCCGATCTCATCTGGGACTCCGAACTCCTTCGGTACATCAAAACTCATAAACTCATAATATAACTGTCATCGAAACCTTAAGCGTGCGGACCCTACGGGTTCGAGAACAATGTAGACATGACCGAGACACGTCTCCGGTCAATAAC
The DNA here is from genome assembly GCF_056163025.1 of Triticum urartu. NCBI lineage: Eukaryota > Viridiplantae > Streptophyta > Magnoliopsida > Poales > Poaceae > Triticum > Triticum urartu. The sequence continues at coordinate 50,898,050 of NC_141879.1, forward strand.
CAATAGCGGAACCTGGATGCTCATATTGGCTCCCACATATTCTACGAAGATCTTTATCGGTCAAACCGCATAACAACATACGTTGTTCCCTTTGTCATCGGTATGTTACTTGCCCGAGATTCGATCGTCGGTATCTCAATACCTAGTTCAATCTCGTTACCGGCAAGTCTCTTTACTCGTTCCGTAATACATCATCCTGCAACTAACTCATTAGTTGCAATGCTTGCAAGGCTTATAGTGATGTGCATTACCAAGTGGGCCCAGAGATACCTCTCCGACAATCGGAGTGAAAAATCCTAATCTTGAAATACGCCAACCCAACAAGTACCTTCGGAGACACCTGTAGAGCACCTTTATAATCACCCAGATATGTTGTGACGTTTGTTAGCACACAAAGTGTTCCTCCGGTAAACGGGAGTTGCATAATCTCATAGTCATAGGAACATCTATAAGTCATGAAGAAAGCAATAGCAACAAACTAAACGATCAAGTGCTATGCTAACGGAATGAGTCAAGTCAATCACATCATTCTCCTAATGATGTGATCCCGTTAATAAAATGACAACTCATGTCTATGGTTAGGAAACATAACCATCTTTGATCAACGAGCTAGTCAAGTAGAGGCATACTAGTGACACTCTGTTTGTCTATGTATTCACACATGTATTATGTTTCCGGTTAATACAATTCTAGCATGAATAATAAACATTTATCATGATATAAGGAAATAAATAATAACTTCATTATTGCCTCTAGGGCATATTTCCTTCAGTCTCCCACTTGCACTAGAGTCAATAATCTAGTTCACATTGCCATGTGATTTAACATCAATAGTTCACATCACCATGTGATTAAAACCCATAGTTCACATCAACATGTGACCAACACCCAAAGGGTTTACTAGAGTCAATAATCTAGTTCACATCGCTATGTGATTAACACCCAAAGAGTACGGAGGTGTGATCATGTTTTGCCCTTGAGAGAAGTTTAGTCAACGGGTCTGCCACATTCAGATCCGTAAGTATTTTGCAAATTTCTATGTCAACAATGCTATGCATGGAGCTACTCTAGCTAATTGCTCCCACTTTCAATATGTATCCAGATTGAGACTTAGAGTCATCTGGATCAGTGTCAAAACTTGCATCGACGTAACCCTTTACGACGAACCTTTTGTCACCTCCATAATCGAGAAACATATCCTTATTCCACTAAGGATAATTTTGACCAATGTCGAGTGATCTACTCCTAGATCACTATTGTACTCCCTTGCCAAACTCAGGGCAGGGTATACAATAGGTCTGGTACACAGCATGGCATACTTTATAGAACCTATGGCTGAGGCATAGGTAATGACTTCCATTCTCTCTCTATCTTCTGCCGTGGTCGGGTTTTGAGTCTTACTCAAGTTCACACCTTTGTAACACAGGCAAGAACTCCTTCTTTGACTGTTCCATTTTGAACTACTTCAAAATCTTGTCAAGGTATGTACTCATTGAAAAACTTATCAAGCATCTTGATCTATCTCTATAGATCTTGATGCTCAATATGTAAGCAGCTTCACCGAGGTCTTTCTTTGAAAAACTCCTTTCAAACATTCCTTTATGCTTTGCAGAATAATTCTACATTATCTCCGATCAACAATATGTCTTTCACATATACTTATCAGAAATGTTGTAGTGCTCCCACTCACTTTCTTGTAAATACAGGCTTCACCGCAAGTCTGTATAAAACTATATGCTTTGATCAACTTATCAAAGCGTATATTCCAACTCCGAGATGCTTGCACCAGTCCATAGATGGATCGCTGGAGCTTGCATATTTTGTTAGTACCTTTAGGATTGACAAAACCTTCTGGTTGCATCATATACAACTCTTCTTTAATAAATCCATTAAGGAATGCAGTTTTGTTTATCCATTTGCCAGATTTCATAAAATGCGACAACTGCTAACATGATTCGGACAGACTTAAGCATAGATACGAGTGAGAAACTCTCATCGTAGTCAACACCTTGAACTTGTCGAAAACCTTTTTGCGACAATTTTAGCTTTGTAGATAGTAACACTACTATCAGTGTCCGTCTTCCTCTTGAAGATCCATTTAATCTCAATGGCTCGGCGATCATTGGTCAAGTCAATCAAAGTCCATACTTTGTTCTCATACATGGATCTCATCTCAGATTTCATGGCCTTAAGCCATTTCGCGGAATCTGGGCTCATCATCGCTTCCTCATAGTTCGTAGGCTCGTCATGGTCAAGTAACATGACCTCCAGAACAGGATTACCGTACCACTCTGGTGCGGATCTCACTTTGGTTTACCTACGAGGTTTGGTAGTAACTTGATCTGAAGTTACATGATCATCATCATTAGCTTCCTCACTAATCGGTGTAGTAGTCACAGGAACATATTTCTGTGATGAACTACTTTCCAATAAGGGAGCAGGTACAGTTACCTCATCAAGTTCTACTTTCCTCCCACTCACTTCTTTCGAGAGAAACTCCTTTTCTAGCAAGGATCCATTCAAAACAACGAATATATTGCCTTCAGATCTGTGATAGAAGGTGTACCCAACATTTTCTTTTGGGTATCCTATGAAGAGGCACTTCTCCGATTTGGGTTAGAGCTTATCAGGTTGAAACTTTTTCACATAAGCATTGCAACCTCAAACTTTAAGAAACGACAGCTTAGTTTCTTGCCAAACCATAGTTCATACAGTGTCGTCTCAATAGATTTAGATGGTGCCCTATTTAACGTGAATGCAGCTGTCTCTAATGCATAACCCCAAAATGATAGTGGTAGATCGGTAAGAGACATCATAGATCGCACCATATCTAATAAAGTATGGTTATGACGTTCGGACACACCATTATGCTGTGGTGTTCCAGGTGGCGTGAGTAGTGAAACTATTTCACATTGTTTTTAACTGAAGGCCAAACTCGTAACTCAAATATTTTACTTTTGCGATCAGATCGTAGAAACTTTCATTTTTGTTACGATGATTCTTCACTTCACTCTGAAATTCTTTGAACTTTTCAAATGTTTCAGAATTGTGTTTCATCAAGTAGATATACTCATATCTGCTCAAATCATCTGTGAAGATCAGAAAATAATGATACCTGCCACGAGCCTCAATATTTATCGGACCACATACATCAGTATGTATGATTTCCAACAAATCTGTTGCTCGCTCCATTGTTCTGGAGAACGGAGTCTTAGTCATCTTTCCCATGAGGCATGGTTCGCAAGCATCAACTGATTCATAATCAAGTGATTCCAAAAGCCCATCAGCATGGATTTTCTTCATGCGCTTTACACCAATATGACCTAAACGGCACTGCCACAAATAAATTGCACCATCATTATTAACTTTGCATCTTTTGGTTTCAATATTATGAATATGTGTATCACTACGATCGAGATCTAAGTAAAAAATTTCATTGGGTGTGTAACCATATAAGGTTTTATTCATGTAAACAGAACAACAATTTATTCTCTTACTTAAATGAATAACCGTATTGCAATAAAATGATCAAATCATATTCATGCTCAACGCAAACACCAAATAACACTTATTTAGGTTCAACACTAATCCCAAAAGTATAGGGAGTGTGCGATGATGATCATATCAATCTTGGAACCACTTCCAACACACATCGTCACTTCACCCTTAACTAGTCTATGTTCATTCTGCAACTCCCGTTTTGAGTTACTACTCTTAGCAACTGAACCAGTATCAAATACCGAGGGGTTGCTACGAACACTAGTAAAATACACATCAATAATCTGTATATCAAATATACCTTTGTTCACTTTGCCATCCTTCTTATCCGCCAAATACTTGGGGCAGTTCCGCTTCCAGTGACCAGTCCCTTTGCAGTAGAAGCACTTGTCTGAGGCTTAGGACCAGACTTGGGCTTCTTTACTTGAGCAGCAACTTGCTTGCCGTTCTTCTTGAAGTTCCCCTTCTTTCCTTTGCCCTTTTATTGAAACTAGTGGTCTTGTCTACCATCAACACTTGATATTTTTCTTGATTTCTACCTTCGTCGATTTCAGCATTACGAAGAGCTTGGGAATCGTTTCCGTTATCCCTTGCATATCATAGTTCATCACAAAGTTCTACTAACTTGGTGACTAGAGAATTCTGTCAATCACTATTTTATCTGGAAGATTAACTCCCACTTGATTCAAGCGATTGTAGTACCCAGACAATCTGAGCACATGCTCACTGCTTGAGCTATTCTCCTCCCTCTTTTAGCTATAAAACTTGTTGGAGACTTCATATCTCTCAACTTGGGTATTTGCTTGAAATATTAACTTCAACTCCTGGAACATCTCATATGGTCCATGACATTCAAAACGTCTTTGAAGTCCCGATTCTAAGCCGTTTAAGCATGGTGCACTAAACTATCAAGTAGTCATCATATTGAGCTAGCCAAATGTTCATAACATCTGCATCTGCTCCTGCAATAGGTTTTTCACCTAGCGGTGCATCAAAGACATAATTCTTCTGTGCAGCAATGAGGATAAACCTCAGATCACGGATCCAATCCGCATCATTGCTACTAACATCTTTCAACTTAGTTTTCTCTAGGAACATATCAAAAATAAAACAGGGGAGCTAAACGCGGGCTATTGATCTACAACATAGATATGCTAATACTACTAGGACTAAGTTCATGATAAATTAAAGTTCAATTAATCATATTACTTAAGAACTCCCACTTAGACAGACATCCCTCTAATCTTCTAAGTGATCACGTGATCCATATCAACTAAACCATGTCCGATCATCACGTGAGATGGAGTAGTTTCAATGGTGAACATCACTATGTTGATCATATCTACTATATGATTCACGCTCGACCTTTCGGTCTCCGTGTTCCGAGGCCATATCTGTTATATGCTAGGCTCGTCAAGTCTAACCTGAGTATTCCGCGTGTGCAACTGTTTTGCACCCGTTGTATTTGAACATAGAGCCTATCACACCCGATCATCACGTGGTGTCTCAGCACGAAGAACTTTCGCAACGGTGCATACTCAGGGAGAACACTTGTAGCTTGATAATTAGTGAGAGATCATCTTATAAAGCTACCGTCGAACTAAGCAAAATAAGATGTATAAAAGATGAACATCACATGCAATCAAAATATGTGACATGATATGGCCATCATCATCTTGTGCCTTTGATCTCCATCTCCAAGCATCGTCATGATCTCCATCGTCACCGGCATGACAACATGATCTCCATCATCTTGATCTATATCAATGTGTCGTCACATGGTTGTCTCACCAACAATTGCTCTTGCAACTATTGCTATCGCACAGCGATAAAGTAAAGCAATTATTTGGCGCTTGCATCTTATGCAATAGAGAGATAACCATAAGGCTTTTGCCAGTTGCCGATAACTTCAACAAAACATGATCATCTCATACAACAACTTATATCTCATCACTTCTTGACCATATCACATCACAACATGCCCTGCAAAAACAAGTTAGACGTCCTCTACTTTGTTGTTGCAAGTTTTACGTGGCTGCTACGGGCTGAGCAAGAACCGTTCTTACCTACGCATCAAAACCACAACGATAGTTTGTCAAGTTGGTGCTGTTTTAACCTTCGTAAGGACCGGGCGTAGCCACACTCGGTTCAACTAAAGTTGGAGAAACTGACACCCGCCAGCCACCTGTGTGCAAAGCACGTCGGTAGAACCAGTCTCGCGTAAGCGTACGCGTAATGTCGGTCCGGGCCACTTCATCCAACAATACCGCCGAACCAAAGTATGACATGCTGGTAAGCAGTATGACTTATATCGCCCACAACTCTCTTGTGTTCTACTCGTGCAAAACATCAACGCATAAAACCTAGGCTCGGATGCCACTGTTGGGGAACGTAGTAATTTCAAAAAAATTCCTACGCACACACAAGATCATGGTGATGCATAGCAACGGCAGGGGAGAGTGTTGTCTACGTACCCTCGTAGACCGGAAGCGGAAGCGTTAGCACAACGCGGTTGATGTAGTCGTACGTCTTCACGGCCGGACCGATCAAGCACCGAAACTATGAAACCTCCGACTTCTAGCACACGTTCAGCTCGATGACGATCCCCGGACTCCGATTCAGCAGAATGTTGGGGAAGAGTTCCGTCAGCACGACGGCGTGGTGACGATCTTGATGTTCTACCGTCGCAGGGCTTCGCCTAAGCACCACTACAATATTATCGAGGATTATGGTGGAGGAGGGCACCGCACACGGCTAATAGATCTCAAGGATCAATTGTTCTGTCTATGGGGTGCCCTCTGGCCACGTATATAAAGGAGTGGAGGAGGGGAGGGGCCAGCCCTCTCTATGGCGCGCCCTAGGGGAGTCCTACTCCCACCGGGAGTAGGATTCCCCCTTTCGTAGTAGAACTAGGATCCCTTCCAAGTAGTAGGAGTAGGAGAGAAGGAAAGGGAAGGGAAAAGGAGAAGGAAGGGGGCGTCCCCCCTCCCTAGTCCAACACGGACCAGCCCATGGGGAGGGGTGCGGCCACCCTTTGTGGCCTTCCTCTCCTTTCCCGTATGGCCCATTAAGGCCCAATACGAATTCCCGTAACTCCACGGTACTCCTGAAAATACCCGAATCACTCGGAACCTTTCCGATGTCCGAATATAGTCGTCCAATATATCGATCTTTACGTCTCGACCATTTCGAGACTCCTCGTCATGTCCCCGATCTCATCTGGGACTCCGAACTCCTTCGGTACATCAAAACTCATAAACTCATAATATAACTGTCATCGAAACCTTAAGCGTGCGGACCCTACGGGTTCGAGAACAATGTAGACATGACCGAGACACGTCTCCGGTCAATAACCAATAGCGGAACCTGGATGCTCATATTGGCTCCCACATATTCTACGAAGATCTTTATCGATCAAACCGCATAACAACATACGTTGTTCCCTTTGTCATCGGTATGTTACTTGCCCGAGATTCGATCGTCGGTATCTCAATACCTAGTTCAATCTCGTTACCGACAAGTCTCTTTACTCGTTCCGTAATACATCATCCTGCAACTAACTCATTAGTTGCAATGCTTGCAAGGCTTATAGTGATGTGCATTACCGAGTGGGCCCAGAGATACCTCTCCGACAATCGGAGTGACAAATCCTAATCTCGAAATACGCCAACCCAACAAGTACCTTCGGAGACACCTGTAGAGCACCTTTATAATCACCCAGTTACGTTGTGACGTTTGGTAGCACACAAAGTGTTCCTCCGGTAAACGGGAGTTGCATAATCTCATAGTCATAGGAACGTGTATAAGTCATGAAGAAAGCAATAGCAACAAACTAAACGATCAAGTGCTATGCTAACAGAATGGGTCAAGTCAATCACATCATTCTCCTAATGATGTGATCCCGTTAATCAAATGACAACTCATGTCTATGGTTAGGAAACATAACCATCTTTGATCAACGAGCTAGTCAAGTAGAGGCATACTAGTGACACTCTGTTTGTCTATGTATTCACACATGTATTATGTTTCCGGTTAATACAATTCTAGCATGAATAATAAACATTTATCATGATATAAGGAAATAAATAATAACTTTATTATTGCCTCTAGGGCATATTTCCTTCAGTCTCCCACTTGCACTAGAGTCAATAATCTAGTTCACATCGCCATGTGATTTAACATCAATAGTTCACATCACCATGTGATTAAAACCCATAGTTCACATCAACATGTGACCAACACCCAAAGGGTTTACTAGAGTCAATAATCTAGTTCACATCGCTATGTGATTAACACCCAAAGAGTACGGAGGTGTGATCATGTTTTGCTTGTGAGAGAAGTTTAGTCAACGGGTCTGCCACATTCAGATCCGTAAGTATTTTGCAAATTTCTATGTCAACAATGCTCTGCATGGAGCTACTCTAGCTAACTGCTCCCACTTTCAATATGTGTCCAGATTGAGACTTAGAGTCATCTAGATCAGTGTCAAAACTTGCATCGACGTAACCCTTTACAACGAACCTTTTGTCACCTCCATAATCGAGAGACATATCCTTATTCCACTAAGGATAATTTTGACCAATGTCCAGTGATCTACTCCTAGATCACTATTTTACTCCCTTGCCAAACTCAGGGCAGGGTATATAATAGGTCTGGTACAACGCATGGCATACTTGTAGAACCTATGGCCGAGGCATAGGGAATGACTTTCATTCTCTCTGTATCTTCTGTCGTGGTCGGGTTTTGAGTCTTACTCAACTTCACACCTTTGTAACACTGGAAAGAACTCCTTCTTTGACTGTTCCATTTTGAACTACTTCAAAATCTTGTCAAGGTTTGTACTCATTGGAAAACTTATCAAGCATCTTGATCTATCTCTATAGATCTTGATGCTCAATATGTAAGCAGCTTCACTGAGGTCTTTCTTTGAAAAACTCCTTTCAAACATTCCTTTATGCTTTGCTTAATTCTACATTATCTCCGATCAACAATATGTCTTTCACATATACTTATCAGAAATGTTGTAGTGCTCCCACTCACTTTCTTGTAAATACAGGCTTCACCGCAAGTCTGTATAAAACTATATGCTTTGATCAACTTATCAAAGCGTATATTCCAACTCCGAGATGCTTGCACCAGTCCATAGATGGATCGCTGGAGCTTGCATATTTTGTTAGTACCTTTAGGATTGACAAAACCTTCTGGTTGCATCATATACAACTCTTCTTTAATAAATCCATTAAGGAATGCCGTTTTGTTTATCCATTTGCCAGATTTCATAAAATGCGGCAATTGCTAACATGATTCGGACAGACTTAAGCATAGATACGAGTGAGAAACTCTCATCGTAGTCAACACCTTGAACTTGTCAAAAACCTTTTTGCCACAATTCTAGCTTTGTAGATAGTAACACTACTATCAGCATCCGTCTTCCTCTTGAAGATCCATTTAATCTCAATGGCTCACTGATCATTGGGCAAGTCAATCAAAGTCCATACTTTGTTCTCATACATGGATCTCATCTCAGATTTCATGGCCTCAAGACATTTCGCGGAATCTGGGCTCATCGTCGCTTCCTCATAGTTCGTAGGCTCGTCATGGTCAAGTAACATGACCTCCAGAACAGGATTACTGTACCACTCTGGTGCGGATCTCACTCTGGTTTACCTACGAGGTTTGGTAGTAACTTGATCTGAAGTTACATGATCATCATCATTAGCTTCCTCACTAATCGGTGTAGTAGTCAGAGGAACAGATTTCTGTGATGAACTACTTTCCAACAAGGGAGCAGGTACAGTTACCTCATCAAGTTCTACTTTCCTCCCACTCACTTCTTTCGAGAGAAACTCCTTTTCTAGAAAGGATCCATTCAAAACAACGAATATATTGCCTTCGGATCTGTGATAGAAGGTGTACCCAACATTTTCTTTTGGGTATCCTATGAAGACGCACTTCTTCGATTTGGGTTAGAGCTTATCAGGTTGAAACTTTTTCACATAAGCATTGCATCCTCAAACATTCATCCAAGCGCAACTTTTTCTTTGGGCCTCGTCTCTTTACCGAAGTTGTGCTCGATCTGGAGGGCTAGAAAAAAGAAGAATTAGACGAGAGTTAATTAATATGTGTACATACCAAAACAATGAATGCATCAATTAGCTAGTCATCACAGGCTTAACTAATATATTTACCTGGCCGGACTCTATTCGGTCACCGGAGACGTCACCACGGGCTCCTTCTTGCACCAGCATTGAGTCACCGGAGCCATCATAATCATGTCTTTCCTCCTCCATTCTTCGATCACCATAGCCTGCTTCTTCACCCTGTTCTGCTTCCAGACCATCATTGTCGTTAAGATACGACATGACATCACCTCCGGCTAAGATTATGTACCCCCAACACCTGTTCTTCTTCCTCGTCTCGTCTCAACTCCATTGTTTCTGCAAATATTACAACATGGCAATTATTACACAAACATGACAACATGTGGATATATTAGTGGCAAACGTAGACCTAGCTTATTCCGGGTTTGGGGTGGCCTCGGCAACGCTTCAAGGGTAGTGGAACGGCGGGAGGGGGTAGGAGACCGACATCGTTTTTTTCTAGGGTTTGGGTGTCCTCGAGAGTTTTGGTCGAGCGAGAGGGCCGGGGGGTGCTCCCATGGTATAAGTTATCACGGTCGAAGTTATCTGGGAGGGGGTTATATCGACAACGACGACATACATACATGGGAAAATAATGTTATCAGGGAGGGGGTAGGTCGAACCCCCCCTCGTGTTGAAGTTATCGGGACACGGGGTATATCGACAACGACATATCTGATAAAAAAAGAAGACGAATAAGAAATAAAAAGAGGAGAAGAAGATATTAATAGAGGAGAAGATTGAAGAAAAAAAATAAGAAAAAAAAGAGGAGAAGAAGAAAGAAATAGAGGAGAAGAAGAGAAAATAGAATGTTCTATTTTCTCTTCTTCTCCTTTATCCTTTCTTCTTCTCCTCTTCTTTTTCTTCTTTTTTCAACTTCTTATTTATTTCTCCTCTTCTTCCTCTCCTCTTCTTCTCCTTTCTTCCTCTTCTTATTTTCCTTTTTCCTCTCATTCTTTTTCTTCTTCTTCCTTTCCTAGCTAGATATATAAAACTTTTCTAAAAATGTAACTTTTGCATACATACATGGGAAAATAATGTTATCGGGGAGGGGGTAAGTCGAACCCCCCCTCGTTTTGAAGTTATCGGGACACGGGGTATATCGACAATGACATATCCGATAAAAAATAAGAAGATGAATAAGAAATAAAACCAGGAGAAGAAGATATTAATAGAGGAGAAGATTGAAGAAAAAAAGAGAGGAGAGGAATATTCTATTTTCTCTTCTTCTCCTTTATTCCTTTCTTCTTCTCCTCTTCTTTTTCTTCTTTTTTCTTTTTCTTATTTATTTCTCCTCTTCTTCTCCTTTCTTCCTCTTCTTATTTTTCTTTTTCCTCTCATTCTTTTTCTTCTTCTTCCTTCTTAATATCAGTTAGCAACTTTCTGACAAAATACATGAAGTAGTATTGCTTGTTTTTTTTAAAAAATGTTCAAATAGAAAATTTAGAAAAAAGTAAAGGTTTTGCCTAATGCATTTTTTCATATGAATATACAAACATTTGCATATTCTACAATAATTAACATCACCAAAAAAATCTATGAACAGAAAAAAATCCTAACTTTTCTAAAAATCTATCTTTAGCATACATGAACATATATATACACAGAGAACATACATACATATATACATTTTTATAAAAATGCAAAAAAACATAAAATCTAAAAAAGGACATATACACGCTCCTTCTTTTCGTTCTTCCTTCTTCTTCTTCCTTCTTCCTTCTTCCTCTTTTTTTCTCCAAAGCAACACTTTTTTCTTAAATGTTACATATGAACATATAAAGAGCATTACACAGCATATACAGAGCATTATATATACAGTAAACATACATACATACATACATACATACAACTTAACAAAAAATAAAAAATAGGCCGCGGTGGTCGGTGACGGCGACGATGGTTGGCGGTGGCACTTATAGATGGCATGCGGGGACGACAATGAGAAGGAAAGGGGAGGAGGCAGGGGCTCACAGCGCGGGGAGGGGTCGAGGTCGCCGGCCGAAATCGGTGTGGCGGCGGACGAATGACCTCGGGGATGAACGGGTCGCGGGAGCCGGCGTGGTGCTTCCTCGGAGCGACGGCGACGACGGGCGCGGGGAGGGGTCGGGGCCGGCCTGAGGCAGAGGCGGTGGCGCGTGGGGCAGGGACGGCGTCGGGGCGACGCGGGGCAGCGGTGGCGTCGAGGCGGCAAGGTCGGGGCAGCGGTGGAGCGGGGCAGCGCGGTGAGGTGGACGGCGACGGCGCGGGGTGGCGCGCGGCGACGGGGGCGGTCACGATGGGCGGGGGCGACGACGGCGGCGGCGACGGGCACGGGCGACGGGGCAGAGGGCGGCGGGGCAGCGGGAGAATGAGGAACTGAATGAAAATTTCACAAGTGTTTTCTTATATACTGAGAGCATTGGTCCCGGTTCATGGAACCAACCAAGACCAATGGCCCCCTTTAGTCCCGGTTGGTGGCACCAACCGGGACCAAAGGTCTCTTTTCAGCAACCCAAAGGGCGGGAAGCGGATGCCTTTGGTCCCGGTTGGTGGCACCAACCGGGACTAAAGGGGGGCATTGGTCCCGGTTGGTGCCACGAACCGTGACCAATGCACCCCTTTAGTCCCGGTTGGTGGCACCAACCGGGACCAAAGGCCTTGTGCTGCCCCGCGTCAAAAGTTTAGTACCACCTCGCTAGCTGAGAGAGCTCGAGAGTGGTTTATAAGCTCTCCTGCGCCCACCCTCTCGAGCTCCTCTCAATTGTAGGCTTTCGGGCCTAACCATACGCTGTGTGCCTGTGGGCCTATTGGGACACCTACGGGCCTGAATCCTGGCCCATGGTAGGGTTTCTAGTCGTATTCAGGCCGTGGGGGCCCAGTAGGTGGCACTTTTTTGTTTTCTTTGTTGCTTTATTTATTTTGTGATTAACTTTACTATAAAAATAGTTTTTTTCCAGTTTTTTGTTTTGTTTTTTGCATTATTTATTTTCTTTGTTTTTTGCTTTATTTTTTAATTCTTTTTTGCTTTTAGGTCCGAAAAATTATAAACTTTCTGTTAGTGCCATTATTTTAGAAAAAATATAAACATTCTGTTAGTGCCATTAGTTTTCAAATTTGAGTAGTTAAAATTTGAATTCTTTGAAATTTGTGTGAATCACAAGTTTGTGATTAACTTTACTATAAAAATAGTTTTTTTTCAGTTTTTTTGTTTTGTTTTTTGCATTATTTACTTTCTTTTGTTTTTTGCTTTATTTTTTAATTCTTTTTGCTTTCAGGTCAGAAAAATTATAAACTTTCTGTTAGTGCCATTAGTTTTAGAAAAATTATGAACTTTCTGTTAGTGCCATTATTTTTCAAATTTGAATAGCTAAAATTTGAATAATGGTATTACGAGGGCCGAACCATAAGACATTAACGCATTTCAAATGAACTCTGAAAAAGATGAAAGTTGGCATGGTATCATAATTTCACCCACATAGCATGTGCATGTACAAAACGGACAATGGTATCATACTCGTGTGTTACAAAGTTGGCATGGTATCATCATAATAGTTGCGGGAGAAAGTCTTCACTTTTTCTTCGCTTGTGTCATTTGCTTATTGCGCCGTAACCATGGATAATCTTCATCGTTTATCAGGATGCTTGGGTCAGCCTTGATCTGAAGGGAGGAATTTCATGAAACTTTTCATAATCTTCAGACATGTCTGTCTTGCCCTCCACTCCCACGATGTCCCTTTTTCCTGAAAGAACTATGTGGTGCTTTGGCTCATCGTATGATGTATTCGCTTCCTTATCTTTTCTTTTTCTCGGTTTGGTAGACATGTCTTTCACATAGATAACCTGTGCCACATCATTGGCTAGGAGGAACGGTTCGTCAGGATACCCAAGATTTTTCAGATCCACTGTTGTCATTCCATACTGTGGGTCTACATGTACCCTGCCTCCTGACAGATTGACCCATTTGCACTTAAACAAAGGGACCTTAAAAACATGTCCGTAGTCAAGTTTCCATATGTCCACTATGTAACCATAATATGTGTCCTTTCCCCTCTCGGTTGCTGCATCAAAGCGGACACCGCTGTTTTGGTTGGTGCTCTTTTGATCTTGGGCGATGGTGTAAAATGAATTCCCATTTATCTCGTATCCTTTGTAAGTCAATACAGTCAAAGATGGTCCCCTGGACAACAAGTACAGCTCATCACAAACAGTGTTGTCACCTCTGAGACGTGTTTCCAACCAACTACTGAAAGTCCTGATGTGTTCATGTAATCCAGTCGTCGCACTGCTCCGGGTATTTGGAGCGCAGACTGTTCTTGTGTTCATCGACATACGTGGTCACCAAAGGTAGAGTTCTGTAGAACTGTGTAGTGTGCTTGAGACCAAGAATATCCGTCCCTGCATATTATTGAGTCCCCTCCCAGCGTGCCTTTTCTAGTCAGTCTCCCCTCATACCGTGATTTAGAGAGACCTATCTTCTTAAGGCCAGGAATGAAGTCAACACAAAACCCAATGACATCCTCTGTTTGACGGCCCATGGAGATGCTTCCTTCTGGCCTATCGCGGTTACGGACATATTTCTTTAGGACTCAAATGAGCCTCTCAAAGGGGAACATATTGTGTAGAAATACGGGCCCCAGAATGACAATCTCGTCGATTAGATGAACTAGGACGTGCATCATGATATTGAAGAAGGATGGTGGGAACACCAGCTCAAAACTGACAAGACATTGCGCCACATCACTCCTTAGCCTTGGTACGATTTCTTGATCGATCACCTTCTGAGAGATTGCATTGAGGAATGCACATAGCATCACAATGGCTAATCGGACATTTTCCGATAGAAGCCCCCTCAATGCAACCGGAAGTAGTTGCGTCATAATCACGTGGCAGTCATGAGACTTTAGGTTCTGGAACTTTTTCTCTGGCATATTTATTATTCCCTTTATATTCGACGAGAAGCCAGTCGTGACCTTCATACTGAGCAGGCATTCAAAGAAGATTTCTTTCTCTTCTTTCGTAAGAGCGTAGCTGGCAAGATCTTCATACTGCTTTGGAGGCATGCCATCTTTTTCGTGCACACATTGCAGGTCCTCCCGTGCCTCGGGTGCTTTTGTCTTCCCATACACGCCCAAGAAGCCTAGCAGGTTCACGCAAAGGTTCTTCGTCACGTGCATCGCGTCGATTGAAGAGCGGACCTCTAGGTCTTTCCAGTAGGGTAGGTCCCAAAATATATATTTCTTCTTCCACATGGGTGCGTGTCCCTCAGCGTCATTCGGAACAGCTAGTCCGCCGGGACCCTTTCCAAAGATTACGTGTAAATCATTGACCATAGCAAGTACGTGATCACTGGTACGCATGGTGGGCTTCTTCCGGTGATCTGCCTCGCCTTTGAAATGCTTGACTTTCTTGCGACATTGATGGTTGGTCGGAAGAAATCGATGATGGCCCAGGTACACATTCTTCCTGCATTTGTCCAGGTATATACTTTTAGTTTCTTATAAACAGTGCGTGCATGCGTGGTATCCCTTGTTTGTCTATCCTGAAAGGTTATTGAGAGCGGGCCGATCGTTGATGGTTACAAACAACAACGTGTGCAGGTTAAATTCCTCCTCTTTGTTCTCATCCCACGTACATACACCATTTCCATTACACAGCTGTAAAAGTTCTTCAACTAATGGTCTTAGGAAAACATCGATGTCGTTGTCGGGTTGCTTAGGGCCTTGCATGAGAATTGGCATCATAATGAACTTCCGCTTCATGCACATCCAAGGAGGAAGGTTATACATACATAGAGTCACGGGCCAGGTGCTGTGATTGCTGCTCTGCTCCCCGAAAGGATTAATGCCATACGCGCTTAAACCAAACCATACGTTCCTTGGGTCACTTGCAAACTCAGGCCAGTACTTTCTCTTGATTTTTCTCCACTGCGACCCGTCAGCGAGTGCTCTCAACTTCCCGTATTTCTTACGGTCCTCACTATGCCATCGCATCAACTTGGCATGCTCTTCGTTTCTGAACAGACGTTTGAACCGTGGTATTATAGGAGCATACCACATCACCTTCGCAGGAACCCTCTTCCTGGGAGGCTCGCCGTCAACATCACCAGGGTCATCTTGTCTGATCTTATACCGCAATGCACCACATACCGGGCATGCGTTCAGATCCTTGTACGCACCGCGGTAGAGGATGCAGTCATTAGGGCATGCATGTATCTTCTGCACCTCCAATCCTAGAGGGCATACGACCGCCTTTGCTGCGTATGTACTGTCGGGCAATTCGTTATCCTTTGGAAGCTTCTTCTTCAATATTTTCAGTAGCTTCTCAAATCCTTTGTCAGGCATAGCATTCTCTGCCTTCCACTGCAGCAATTCCAGTACGGTACCGAGCTTTGTGTTGCCATCTTCGCAATTGGGGTACATCCCTTTTTTGTGATCCTCTAACATGCGATCGAACTTCAGCTTCTCCTTTTGACTTTCGCATTGCGTCCTTGCATCGACAATGACCCGGCGGAGATCATCATCATCGGGCACATCGTCTGGTTCCTCATGATCTTCAGCAGCTTCCCCCGTTGCAGCATCATTGGGCACATTGTCTGGTTCCTCTTGATCTTCAGCACCTTCCCCCGTTGCAGCATCACCGTATTCAGGGGGCACATAGTTGTCATCGTCCTCTTCTTCTTCGCCGTATTCCATCATAACCCCTATTTCTCCGTGCCTCGTCCAAACATTATAGTGTGGCATGAAACCATTGTAAAGCAGGTGGGTGTGAAGGATTTTCCGATCAGAGTAAGACTTTGTATTCCCACATTTAGGTCATGGACAACACATAAAACCATTCTGCTTGTTTGCCTCAGCCACTTCGAGAAAATGATGCACGCCCTTAATGTACTCAGAGGTGTGTCTGTCACCGTACATCCATTGCTGGTTCATCTGCGTGCATTATATATAATTAAGTGTGTCAAAAACCATTACAAAACATCATGAATAGATAATTAAGTGACCAAATTAATAGAAGTTCATCATCACATTAAAACCAAAGTACATACATAGTTCTCATCTAACAACATATAGCTCTCCAGATCATCTAATTAATTAAACCATACATTGAAACTATGTAAAACATTTCAATGCGAAAACAAATGCGATCATAATCGCAACCAAGGTAACGATTGATCCAACGGCATAATGATACCAAGCCTCGGTATGAATGGCATATTTTGTAATCTTTCTCATCTTCAACCGCATTGCATCCATCTTGATCTTGTGATCATCGACGACATCTGCAACATGCAACTCCAATATCATCTTCTCCTCCTCAATTTTTTTTATTTTTTCCTTCAAGTAATTGTTTTCTTCTTCAACTAAATTTAACCTCTCGACAATAGGGTCGGTTGGAATTTCCGGTTCAACTACCTCCTACATAAATAAAATCTATGACACGTTGGTCAGCATAATTTTCATAAACAATAAATGAACCAAATAGTTATAAAAAGATAATATATACCACATCCGAATCATAGCCAGGACGAGGGCCGACGGGGGCGGATACCAAAAGCATCGCACTATATAGTAACAAGCAATAATAAAAGTAAGAAAATTAGACAAGTATCTATCTAAAGTAAGAATTTTTTTTTCTTTCAGAAAGAAGATAAGAACAAGAGGCTCACCACGGTGGTGCCGACGACGAGATCGGCGCGGGCGATCGACGGCGGTGAAGACGGGAATGGGACGTGATGGGCTGCTAAACCTAGACAAATCTCGAGGAAAATGGAGCTTTGAGGTTCAGCTTTGAGAGGAGAAAGCTTAACTAGTGAGGCTCGGGCATTTCATCGAACACCTCATGTGCATAGGAGGTGAGCTAGAGCACCACAAAACCCTCCCCTCGCCGGCCAGAGATAAACAGAGCACTGGAGTGCTCTTCTCGCGGGCGAGGGGTATATATAGGCACCTCATTGGTCCCGGTTCGTGGCATGAACCGGGACCAAAGGGAAGCCTGTGGTCTCGGTTCAAGCCACCAACCGGGACCAATGATGGTGGGCCAGGAGCGAGGCCCATTGGTGCCGTTTCGTCCCACCAACCGGTACCAAAGGGGCTAGACGAACCGGGACCAATGCCCCCACGAGGCCCAGCAGGCCCCTGGCCTCACGAACCGGGACCAATGCCCCCATGGGTCCCGGTTCTGGACTAAACCGGGACTAATGGGCTGACCCAGCATGAACCAAAGCCCTCTTTTCTACTAGTGATTGGTAATTATAACTAAGTGGGCCCACGTTAAAATCACGAGGGGGCACGAGATTAGTGAGGGGAGATGTATTAGTCTGGTAACTCGGTAAGTCCACCGTTGTATGTCTAGCATTTTTGCTTAAGTAGTTACAATGCCAAGTTGGTCCCATTCCGGGCCTCCAAGATGAGCAGAGAGTCGAAGTTTGCATGGCGGCCCTGAGACCTTTTCAACTAATGCTTGACAATCCCTCCCCACCTTTCTATCAGCATGCTGCCATGCCAGCGTGCCATTGCACTAACACCTGGACGATTGACTCGTCGATGCTACATCACCTCTTCAAAGACTGTAGTTGTGCGGCATGTGATGGTAGAGAAGGTAACGCCTAACAATCGGGCTTCAAAACCTTGCATAATAAGGATACAAGGAACACTGAATGTGTTCCACTTCTATCCATCTGCTCAAAGTATTGATCAACTTCCCCAATAGGCTAAAGTTCTGATATTTTAATGTTCCGTTGTCTCTAATTCCCATGTGCATGCCATCGCATCAGATCTCTCCGTTCTAGTCTCATCTTCCCCTTCATCCTTGTGTGCTTCTTGCCTATATGAATGAACAACCTGACTAGATATATAGTTCGGTGAAGATACCTAGGGTGGTATATGTATAGGGGAGAGGAGAGGGAATAGAGACCATTATCCACACAATTGTAGCATGTTAGTTGAATATTGATTATGCATCCATGGTATCAAGGACCATGGGTACTATAGCGTTTATGTACATAGGAGCCCTCAGGCCCCAACTACTTGCTGGTAAGCATGTAGTCTTCATGAAAGGCACACCTTAACCCCATATAACTATGATCAAAATTTAATCGTATACTATTGATACGCCATATGGTTCTATGTCACCTATTTCATAGGTTCCTTGGTTCTTTTTTTAGAGACGGTTACTTTGTGCTAGTAGGTCATGTAAGCAGAGTGAAAGATATAGAGAAAGCCGCCGAGGTCCATCCCATATATATGGTCCAACTACCATTGCGAGGGAGCAGGACATGCAACGGGAGCTCCTATTCGGTGTTGTAAGCGTCGATCAGAGGTGCTGGTGCTCGCAGGGGGCGTGTAGTGGGCCGCCCCGGTACCTGCTAAAGAAAGCAACATGAAGAAAAAACCAGAGAAAAATTTGTATCGTCAATGGGAGAACCAGGAGTCAAACTCCTCTGGTCAACAACATGCAGGCACAATAACCACTAGACCGAGCTCACCTTAACGACCAATATCAGGAAAGAGCACTATTTGAGCCTTCTTCTAGTACAACATTAACATATACTAATATATAGATAATATAAATTATAAGAAAATGACCCAAAATTTTTAAAAGGAATTCAAGATTTCTTTCTAAAACGATGAATTTTGAAAAAAAATGAAAGGTTCATACAAATTGGAAAAAGTTCTTAAATTTGAGAAAACATCATGAATTTGAAATAAGTTCATGAAATTCCATAAGCTCAGAAATTGGATAAAAATGCATCGAATGTAATAAAACATCTAATTTGAAAAAGGTTAATCAAATTTGAAAAAAAGTTCATCCAATTTGAAAATAGTTCACGAAAATTGAAAAAAAACAAGAAAATTGCAAAAGTTCATTAAAAATGAGAAGGCTCTTTGAATTTGAATTTCTTTATCAAATTTGACAAAATTCATCGTAAATGAAAAATAGTTTATAAAATTCGACAAAAAAGTTCATTGTTTATCAAAAAATTTCATCAAAATTGAAAAAATATTTATTGAATTTGAAAAAAATAGTTCATTGATTTTGAAAAAAGTTCTTCAAAATTGAAAAAGGCAGACTGATTTTGAAAAGAGTTCATCAAAATTTTAAAGAAGTACATAAAATAAAAATGTTTATCCATTTTGTAAAAAGTTTGTGAACTATCAAAAATAAGAATATAGAAAAAAAATTTGAAGAAAGGTCATGAGATTCAAAAGAGGTTCATGAATTTGAAAACTACACAAATTTAGGAAAAGTTCATGAATTTTTTTTAAAAAAAAGGATAGAGAAAGAACATAGCAAAAGAAAAACAGAAGAAAACCAGCCATAAGCAAACCAGAAAAAAAGCAAAAAGAAAAAACAGCTGCGGTTGTTTAGTATTAAAGATAAGTAAAAAAAACAAACTAGGTACAAACATGACGTTAGTCCACTTGGTAACTGCCTTTGCTACTGAAATGTAGCTTTGCGGTTCGAATCCCATAACTCATAATTTCATTTTCACGATCCAGACCACACATTGCACACAGCCGTGTTGACATTCTAAAAAAAATAACACCCGTGTTGACAGGGGTAGTTATGGCTCCTTCATAGTGCCAAGCTGCCATTACAGTTTGGAGCTGAATAATTCTATGTGTATCCTCCACTACGTAGAGTACGGATGTGGCTGCAGTGATCTAGGAGCCGCCGCCATATGTCAACATACTTTTCGGTGGCAAGCTTGCCGAGGGCGCCTTGGAATCCAGGCTTGGCACAGGATGACCTTCCAAGCCAATCTGCAGTTGCACCGGCATCGAGGCACGAGAACGACAAGCACGGGAATGATCTCCTGATGGAGGAGTCATCGAGCCAAGGGTCCGTTCAAAAACGACAGTTGGCACCATCTCCAAGTGTCCACGATGTCGAGGCTCGAAAGATCTGTTTGACCTCCGTGTCGCCCGAAAGGTGAAGGTGACTCCATGGGCGCAATAGATCTGTGGCTTGCATCCATAGCCAACGGACATGTAGCGCTATACCGGTGCTCTGCAAGTCTCGAATCCCAAGGCCTCCAAACTTTAGGCAGCTTGAGATGAACAGGCATCGCCGTGAGAATATGGCATACAAGGGCCAATCTCTCCCCGCGGGTGAGAAGGAAGCAGTTCTACAAAATTCCATGGACACCCATCGTCAAGGAAGGAAGTAGTTCTACAAAAGCCATGCCATCATTGACCACGCTTTCTCTTGAGAAATATGGTCTAAACGGAATGTCTTCTGCAACTCTTCATCGCCACCAACAATTGTACTTTCCTCAATTGAATCGGAGGCATGTTTGCAGCTGCAAAACACTTGGCTCATTTAATACTGCGACATTTGGGATTTTGTTGGAATTCCCTTGGGCAAATCCTGATACCCAGACAACAGCGGCACCCTACTCCTGGTCCACAGTATTGGAGTTCTTCTTCTGTCTTGTTAGTAGGTGCCAGCACTGTAGTTGTGCAGTTTTACCCAGTATCTTTAACTCTTAACATAAGGGAAATTTTAGGTTTACTCGGTATGTAGCTTGTACTGTTAACTTTATCACATGCAGGATTTTCGAATCGTATTTCAAACAGAAGTTCCAAGGCCCTACTCCAGTCGTGCTTTGTGCTACACAGAGCAACGCAAATTAAGCAATACGAGTACAAAAAAATTTAGGCACCAACATTCACATGATTCATGGGAAACAGTTTGAGGCTACGCACACAGGAGTTTCTCATATTTCTCATCAACGCAAAGCTTCGACTCATTTGCAGTGCTGGTGTTGTCGCCATAGCCAGTAGGTACAGTTTAGTAGTTTACACATTATTTGCGCATGTATGGCCATGAAGTGGAAACTGGTACTCCCTCCGTTCCGAATTACTTGTCTTATATTTGTCTAGATACGGAGATATCAAGCACTAAAATGAGTCTAGATACATCTGTATCTAGACAAATCTAAGACAAGTAATTCGGAACGGAGGGAGTAGCTTGCAATGGTTCAAGGGAATACGACCAAGCAGTGATGCGCCTGAGTTATTTTGTTTAATCAGGCCATGCATGAATTAAGCGAAGGTCGTGCATTTGGAAACTATCCTGCTATAAACTGCCAAAGTCTGCCAATTAGTAAGTAGTGGCATGTCGTGTTGATCTTGTTGAGATGTGTACTCCCATCAAGGCCACTGGACATGCTGAGTAAGGATTTGTGTTCTCCTGATGCCTCCCAGTTCCTAAGAGTCATCGTGCAACTCATTTGTTATTTGCTTGTCATCTGCCCTGCTTTTTGTTTCTGTGGTTCTCACCTGTCCTAGAAATGAATGGCGTGGATACCAAAGTGTGGAAGACTGAACGACAGGACCTTGCTGTTTGCTAATGTGAAAATAGTAATATATATATAGGCAAAGCAATATTGACCCAAACGAAAGTTGTTGGATATTTTATAACTGATTTATTTTCTTCCTTTGGTAGGGATATTTTCATGTCACGTGCATGCTAGTTTGTCCGGACTGCTATTTCACTAGCATGTAATTTTCAACTCTATTTGAAGCCTCTGTTTGTCATTATTATGTCTGGCTTATATATTCCTTTTGAGCCAATCACATGGGCACATTAAACTTTAATATAATTCTAATCGATGCTAAAATCCCCGATTAATAATATTTAGAAAAGCACGTAATGGTCGAGGGATATTCATTTGGTCAAGTCTTTGGAAGTGAACCAATTTCGCAGACTAAGTGTGCGTCAAGTCTTCTATTGATGAATGGTCAAAGACCAGTTTCGTTATATTGAAACAACAATAAACATGCTTCAAGTGTTGATGAATGGTCTGCCATCACTCGTAAATGGCCAAATTACCAGTGGCGGGTGTCACGCCCTGCTAGCCATTAATGTGACCCACCAATAAGCAGTTTCTTCTAGTAATGTGAGTGAAATAATATTCCACATAAGACATCAAAGCGTCAAATTTGGGCTTCGATCCCTAAGACTACCCACAGTGAAAGTAATATAGGTGGTAACATCACGCATCTCTAAGCAAAATAGATGATGTGATGAGTAATTAATGAAGAAAGAGAGGTATGTGGTAAACATAGCTAGTTACTGTCACATCACACATACCAAGACAACATGAGTCAACAACATAACAAATAAAGTGTTGCATGACACTACACATATGTTACTTCCCACTATAGAGGTACTAACATAGACTAGTAACATATGCATGTTACTAGTCTAAGTTACTATCCATTATGACTAGTCTAATGAGTTTGGAGTATCACTGCCCTTTTCACCATCCACCACATGTTGGTTCTAATAACAGAAGTAAGTAATTGCTACCATTAGAGCATGGGAACCACTAGGGATCAGACTACTGATCTCTTGCTTCACATCAGACCACTAGATGGCCGTAGGATTAACTTCATGCTATTCGTCGAGTCTGATACTACTAGTGTTAGGCCCTGAGTTATTTCTTTCCTAATTAAATGCTTCTGAACTACTTCCAGGAATATTAGGCTGGCCATAGTGGGGGTGACATAACCGGTAACATACACTTGGAACTAGCAAACATGCTTATGTGCCACATAATTAAAGAAGAGAGAGAGGGTTAGAGTAAAATAGGTAGATACCGTATCATGTTAAATGCTATGCTACTTTGTGTCATGCATGGCAATAAATATGATCACCTATGATACTATTTTATGATACTATGCACTATGAAGGTAGTATCATACACTGGTATCATATGCATGATACTAGTATATGATACTCCCCACTATGACTAGCCTTAGCAAGTCTTCCCGCTGACCTTTACACCCTTCCTAAATCTATGCTTCTAATAACTAACCGCTTCCAGAAATTATGTTAATTATTTTGCTAAGCCGTGATTGCTTCCAACAAACAAGTATGAAAAATAATGCTTCCTTCTAATTGCGGATTTGCTTCCAATAAGCTGATAAAAAATCATTTTTTTCCTGGATATGTTCTTTTTTTGCAGCGCAAACATGGTATGGAAATTTGGTTTTTTTTTTTGTCGTCGAAAACCATGCCATGGAAACATATTATTCAAAAAAAGGGTTCCAAAATCAAGATACTCCAACAATTCGTTCCAAATGTATATATTCTCGGATGAAACTAGGACGTCTAAACTGAAATGGTCCGTTGTAGACAACATGCAATCTAGACGTGCATCAAGCAGTAATGGTGAAATCAAACCTGATTACTGTGCAAGTGAAGCTTGATTTATTTGGATGCATAGGAAGCATACTGCACTATTATTAGAAGCATGATTTGTGTCTAACTCAAAGTTTGCTCAACTATATAGGAAGCATACATGTTTTGTGAAACATACGACGCTTGGTCATTGTGTAACTGAAGCTTCATTTTTGTGGGAAGGAAGCGAAGTAGAGATATATTGGATACAAAATTAAGAAGATGATGCAGCATACATGTGCTATGTAACAATTGCATCTGCTTCC
Organism: Triticum urartu; assembly: GCF_056163025.1. Lineage (NCBI taxonomy): Eukaryota > Viridiplantae > Streptophyta > Magnoliopsida > Poales > Poaceae > Triticum > Triticum urartu. The sequence goes on from NC_141879.1 coordinate 50,922,126, forward strand.
AACAAAATGAGCATGTGCTTCCAAAGTGGTTGAAATTTATTTCTAAAATGTTGCATGTACATATTTCCAATGACCAATTTTCTGATCGGTGTATGTTTCATCAAAATTTCTTTCAAATGAGATCATTATTTGCATCCAAAGAAAACAAAAAAAATTCTTCCAGCACATACTGGACATTGCTTCCATACAACAACACATGAACATGGAAGCACAACCGGATGAAGCCCCTCCTGGAAGACGAGCACCATCTGAAGTGTGATGTCTTTAAGGAGTAGCTTCGACGAGATCGGAGCAGCAACGATGAGATCGGACCGATGTAGCTAGACTGTGGTGGTTAGACAGGGCCAGGGGAAGACTTGACACGCCTAACGTCCTTGTGCACATGCGAGGCTGGGGTCGGAAGCAATGGTCGGACATGAAGAAGCAGGGAATCCCATGTAAGGAAGCATGCATGCTCCATCCCTGATTTGTGGGCGTCGAACCCATCCCTCGACGCTCCGCTCCGGCCGCCATCTTGACGACCTCCTCTTCTCCCCAGAAGCTGTGAGTGTCAATAACGGCGAGCAGCAGCGGCAAGGAGCAGCGCGGTCGGCATTGTTGAGTTGCCGACTATATTGACCTGCAGCAGTTGAGTGTGTGTTACCAATTTGCTCCCATGCTTGTGACTAGAACAACAGACACTCACCGTCCTCTCCCGTCCTTTGTAGATCACATCTGTGTTATGGCGGAGAATTAGGATGCATCGCGAAGAAGATCGGGGATTTGGGCTCATCTATGGGGCGTGCCTCGCTCGTGTATGGGATGTCGTCGCCATGGGTTGGGAAGAGAACCACAAGAAAAGACGGAGTGGCAGGTGGAGGAAGACTTCATCGCCGTGGGTGAGAATGACAGATGGCATAGTCGCCCGATTTGCCGGTCTTGGGAAGACGGAAGCGGGTTCCAACCATTAATGAAAGGGAGTACCTAGAACTCATCTAAATGAGATAGAATTTGGTATCATTCACTTGAAAAACAAGAACAAATAAAACCCACATCAGCACACACGCATCTTATAGCATCACATCCAATAGATATAAAAGGTGAATGAGACCAAATTATATCTCATCTATTAACAGTTTTAGCAAAACTGTTAATGAAAACCATGTAATTTAAGGATGGCAGTTATGAGCAATTTCAGGACATTAGAAGCTAACACTATTAAGAAAAGGCCTACTAGTGGCGCACCTGTTTTGCTACTAATGGCGCACTACAGGTGCGCCACTAGTAGCACGCCATTAGTATTTTTTACTAATGGCGCACCTGTGGTGCGTCATTAGTATCTGGTATAATAGTGGCGCACCATGCAGTGCGCCATTAGTATAGCCCACGGTGCGTCATTAGTATGCCTTTCAGGGGGCCATATTTACCCATATGCTTTGGCATATTAATGGCGTACTGGTGGATGATGCGCCATTAGTGTGCTCTGGCTTACTAATGGCGCACTATGTGGTGGTGCGTCACTAGTATGAATATTAGGGATTTTTTTCTTTTTTGATATTTTCACATGTTACAAAATATATTATTGGACAGAATATAGCTAGCACCACACAGCAACAGCAGATTCATCGAATACAATAGTAGATTAGTCTCCGAATACAATTCATCATATTAGTCTCCGAATTCAAAAGACCGAACAAAGATAGAACATTACAAGTCTCGAGACTGCGAGTAGCGAGTTTGTCGGAAGTAATACTAATCCTAACAAGTCCTACTAATCATCATCATACAACTTCTACTCGTTATTAATAACAAGTCATAGGATCATCATCTTGATAGTCATCGAACCAACCTACTTAATTGTTCTTAGCACATGATCATCGGTATTAGGCAGGACTTAAATACCCTATTTAAGGTAAAATAGCATAAAACAATATAGACCCTGACTCTCCATTATGGAGAATGGAGATCATCCTATCTCCAATTCTTGCGCTTCGCTTCCTTTTGCTTCCAAGAACCTCCTTACGACTGTCCATACATTTTTTTCATCCTTTGATTTTCATGTCTCCACTTCTTTTAGAAATCTCGTATGAACAGTTGAGATTCGTATGATGACCTGGCTGTATGTTCAAAACATTAAGACTACCTTTATGATACATCAAATGAGGCATACAATTCTCTGGGATTATCTGTTAAAAAACATAGTAATAACTTCATAGTTACCAATGATGTACTAGTTTTAGAAGTATGCAAAATATGCACGGATGTCGTAATAGTAAAAAATCTTACCAGGGTATCTCCATGGTAGTTACCGTAGTTGAACACATGCACTAGTGGCACGTATTGACCATAATGTTGAGGAGTTTGATTGTAGATATTGTAATTCTCAATGTCAGTACAAAATCCGACCAGATGATTTCTCCTTGTAAGTTGTTAATTCGGAGCCATCGGTGTAGTGGGTTTTGTCTACCATCTCCCGCACATTCTTTGAACAATAAAAATAAGCTGACAATGGAAATAAGTTGTTAACTATTTTGAAATAAACAATATAAATTAGTTAATAATTAACTATGTTTGAGAAACTCACATAGCGGTAGAACTGGAGGCGTATCAACAAGTACCCAAATGTCCATATTGTCTTGGTCGATGTCAGGATCACCAAGATCCATGGTGACAAGCATACCCTCATCAAAACCATACATCTTGCAAAATGCTTCCCAATTTTTGCAACCAAAATGGGTTACGCTCCCAGAATTATACAGATTTACTTCAAAATCCACACCGTGATGAGTCCTTAGGTGAATTTTCTTTGTTTCAGAAATTTCATGGTCTTCAAAATACATCATCTCCAAGACATAGCGTCTTGCATGGCATGGGATAAGCTATACTCGAATTGTAAAAGATGAAAATTAGACGTTGAAATAGTTGAAGTCATGCTTAATTATGAAAATAACACTTGTCGTCGTTGTGTACCGTTTCAACTTCGAAGGTCTCCTCGAGCTTAATGCTGAAGTGCCGATGATCGTCCAGGTGAGGCATGTCGCACAGACCTCGACCGTCGTGGCACCAGCCGCACTCCCACGGGAGACTTTCGTCGTCCGATGACGACATATCCTACGTTCATAATTCAAAACTACATCATCTCTTGCGTTGGATCCAATAAGATAATCCACACTGTGGTGAAAACACGCCCTTCGAACTGGTTTGAGCTATTGGTGAATGGAGATGGTCTTGTTGGGAATACGCCCTAGAGGCAATAATAAAATGGTTATTATTATATTTCTTTGTTCATGATAATTGTCTATTGTTCATGCTATAATTGTGTTATCCGGAAATCGTAATACATGTGTGAATACATAGACCACAACACGTCCCTAGTGAGCCTCTAGTTGACTATCTCGTTGATCAAAAGATAGTCATGCTTTCCTGACTATGGACATTGGATGTCATTGATAACGGGATCACATCATTAGGAGAATGATGTGATGGACAAGACCCAATCCTAAGCATAGCTCAAAGATCGTGTCGTTCGTTTGTTGTAGCTTTTCCGAATGTCAAGTATCATTTCCTTAGTCCATGAGATTGTGCAACTCCCGGATACCGTAGGAGTGCCTTGGGTGTGCCAAACGTCACAACGTAACTGGGTGACTATAAAGGTACACTACAGGTATCTCCGAAAGTGTCTGTTGGGTTGGCACGAATCGAGACTGGGATTTGTCACTCCGTATGACGAAGAGGTATCTCTGGGCCCACTCGGTAATGCATCATCATAATGAGCTCAATGTGACCAAGTGGTTGATCACGGGATCATGCATTACGGTACGAGTAAAGTGACTTGCCGGTAACGATATTGAACGAGGTATTGGGATACCGACGATCGAGTCTCGGGCAAGTAACGTACCGATTGACAAAGGGAATTATATACGGATTGATTGAATCCTCGACATCGTGGTTCATCCGATGAGATCATCGAGGAGCATGTGGGAGCCAACATGGGTATCCAGATCCCGCTGTTGGTTATTGACCGGAGAGTCGTCTCGGTCATGTCTGCGTGTCTCCCGAACCCGTAGGGTCTACACACTTAAGGTTCGGTGATGCTAGGGTTGTTGAGATATTAGTATACGGTAACCCCGAAAGTTGTTCGGAGTCCCGGATGAGATCCCGGACATCACGAGGAGTTCCGGAATGGTCCGGAGGTGAAGATTTATATATAGGAAGTCAAGTTTCGGCCATCGGGAAAGTTTCGGGGGTAATCGGTATTGTACCAGGACCACCGGAAGGGTCCCGGGGGTCCACCGGGTGGGGCCACCTATCCCGGAGGGCCCCATGGGCTGAAGTGGGAGGGGAACCAGCCCCTAGTGGGCTGGTGTGCCCCCCCATGGGCCTCCCCCTGTGCCTAGGGTTGGAAACCCTAGGGGTGGGGGCGCCCCACTTGCCTTGGGGGGCAAGCCACCCCTTGGCCGCCGCCCCCCCCCCCCTTGGAGATGGCATCTCCTAGGGCCGGCGCCCCCCCTAGGGGTCCTATAAATAGTAGGGGGGAGGGAGGGCAGCCGCACCCTAGCCCCTGGCCTCTCCCTCTCCCTCCCGTGACACTCCTCCATCTCCCTGTGCTTGGCGAAGCCCTGCCGAGATCGTCGTAGTTTCCACCACCACGTCGTCATGCTGCTGCATCTCCATCAACCTCTCCTTCCCCCTTGCTGCATCAAGTTGGAGGAGACGTCTTCCCAACCGTACGTGTGTTGAACGCGGAGGTACCGTCCATTCGGCGCTAGGTCATCGGTGATTTGGATCACGTCGAGTACGACTCCATCAACCCGGTTCTCTTGAACGCTTCCGCGCGCGATCTACAAGGGTATGTAGATGCACTCCTCTCTCCCTTGTTGCTAGATGACTCCATAGATTGATCTTGGTGATGCGTAGAAAATTTTAAAATTCTGCTACGTTCCCCAACAGTGGCATCATGAGCTAGGTCTATGCGTAGTTTCTATGCACGAGTAGAACACAAAGCAGTTGTGGGCATGGATATTGTCAATTTGCTTGCCGTTACTAGTCTTATCTTGATTCGGCGGCATCGTGGGATGAAGCGGCCCGGACCGACCTTACACGTACGCTTACCTGAGACTGGTTCCACCGATTGACATGCACTAGTTGCATAAGATGGCTGGCGGGTGTCTGTCTCTCCCACTTTAGTCGGATCGGATTCGATGAAAAGGGTCCTTATGAAGGGTAAATAGAAATTGGCATATCACGTTGTGGTTTTGGCGTAGGTAAGAAACGTTATTGCTAGAAACCTATAGCAGCCACGTAAAAACTTGCAACAACAATTAGAGGACGTCTAACATGTTTTTGCAGCATGTGCCTTGTGATGTGATATGGCCAAAAGGATGTGATGAATGATATATGTGATATATGAGATTGATAATGTTCTTGTAATAGGAATCACGACTTGCATGTCGATGAGTATGACAACCGGCAGGAGCCATAGGAGTTGTCTTTATTTATTTATGACCTGCGTGTCAAGATAAACGTCATGTAATTACTTTACTTTATTGCTAAAGCGTTAGCCATAGTAGTAGAAGTAATAGATGATGAGACAACTTCAAGAAGACACGATGATGGAGATCATGATGATGGAGATCATGGTGTCATGCCGGTGACAACGATGATCATGGAGCCCCGAAGATGGAGATCAAAAGGAGCAAATGATATTGGCCATATCATGTCACTATTTGATTGCATGTGATGTTTATCATGTTTTACATCTTATTTTCTTAGAACGACGGTAGCTTAAATCAGATGATCCCTCGTAATAATTTCAAAAAAGTGTTCCCCATAACTGTGCACCGTTGCGAAGGATCATTGTTTCGAAGCACCACGTGATGATCGGGTGTGATAGACTCTAACGTTCGAATACAACGGGTGTAAGCCAGATTTACACACGCAATACACTTAGGTTGACTTGACGAGCCTAGCATGTACAGACATGGCCTCGGAACATGGAAGACCGAAAGGTCGAGCATGAGTCGTATAGAAGATACGATCAACATGAAGATGTTCACTGATGTTGGCTAGTCCGTCTCACGTGATGATCGGACACGGCCTAGTTAACTCGGATCATGTTTCACTTAGATAACTAGAGGGATGTCTATCTGAGTGGGAGTTCATTGAGTAATTTGATTAGATGAACTTAATTATCATGAACTTAGTCTAAAATCTTTACAATATGTCTTGTAGATCAAATGGCCCATGTTGTCCTCAACTTCAACGCGTTCCTAGAGAAAACCAAGCTGAAAGATGATGGAAGCAACTATACGGACTGGGTCCGGAACCTGAGGATCATCCTCATAGCTGCCAAGAAAGATTATGTCCTAGAAGCACCGCTAGGTGACGCACCTATCCCAGAGAACCAAGACGTTATGAACGCTTGGCAGTCACGTGTTGATGATTACTCCCTAGTTCAGTGTGGCATGCTTTACAGCTTAGAACCGGGGCTCCAAAAGCATTTTGAGAGACACGGAGCATATGAGATGTTCGAAGAGCTGAAAATGGTTTTCCAAGCTCATGCCCGGGTCGAGAGATATGAAGTATCCGACAAGTTCTTCAGCTGTAAGATGGAGGAAAATAGTTCTGTCAATGAGCACATACTCAAAATGTCTGGGTTGCATAACCGCATGACTCAGCTGGGAGTTAATCTCCCGGATGACGCGGTCATTGACAGAATCCTTCAGTCACTTCCACCGAGCTACAAGAGCTTTGTGATGAACTTCAATATGCAGGGGATGGAAAAGACCATTCCTGAGGTATATTCAATGCTGAAATCAGCAGAGGTGGAAATCAAAAAGGAACATCAAGTGTTGATGGTGAATAAAACCACTAAGTTCAAGAAAGGCAAGGGTAAGAAGAACTTCAAGAAGGACGGCAAGGGAGTTGCCGCGCCCGGTAAGCAAGCTGCCGGGAAGAAGCCAAAGAATGGACCCAAGCCCGAGACTGGGTGTTTTTATTGCAAGGGAAGTGGTCACTGGAAGCGGAACTGCCCCAAATACTTAGCGGACAAGAAGGCCGGCAACACTAAAGGTATATGTGATATACATGTAATTGATGTGTACCTTACCAGTACTCGTAGTAGCTCCTGGGTATTTGATACCGGTGCGGTTGCTCACATTTGTAACTCAAAGCAGGAGTTGCGGAATAACCGGAGACTGGCGAAGGATGAGGTGACGATGCGTGTCGGGAATGGTTCCAAGGTCGATGTGATCGCCGTCGGCACGCTACCTCTACATTTACCTACGGGATTAGTTTTAAACCTCAATAATTGTTATTTAGTGCCAGCTTTGAGCATGAACATTGTATCAGGATCTCGTTTAATTTGAGATGGCTACTCGTTTAAATCCGAGAATAATGGTTGTTCTATTTATATGAGAGATATGTTTTATGGTCATGCTCCGTTGGTGAATGGTTTATTCTTAATGAATCTCGAGCGTAATGTTACACATATTCATAGTGTGAATACCAAAAGATGTAAGGTTGATAATGATAGTCCCACATACTTGTGGCACTGCCGCCTTGGTCACATAGGTGTCAAATGCATGAGGAAGCTCCATGCAGATGGACTTTTGGAGTCTCTTGATTACGAATCATTCGATACGTGCGAACCATGCCTCATGGGTAAAATGACCAAGACTCCGTTCTAAGGAACGATGGAGCGAGCAACCAACTTATTGGAAATTATACATACTGATGTGTGCGGTCCAATGAGTGTTGAGGCTCGCGGTGGCTATCGTTATGTTCTCACCCTCACTGATGACTTGAGTAGATATGGGTATGTCTACTTAATGAAACACAAGTCTGAGACCTTTGAAAAGTTCAAGGAATTTCAGAGTGAGGTTGAGAATCAACGTGACAAGAAAATCAAGTTCTTGTGATCAGATCATGGGGGAGAATACTTGAGTCACGAATTTGGCACACACTTAAGGAAATGTGGAATAGTTTCACAACTCACACCGCCCGGAACACCTCAGCGTAATGGTGTGTCCGAACGTCGTAATCACACTCTATTGGATATGGTGCATTCTATGATGTCTCTTACCGATTTACCGCTGTCATTTTGGGGCTATGCTTTAGAGACTTCCGCATTCACTTTAAATAGGGCTCCATCGAAATCCGTTGAGACGACACCGTATGAATTATGGTTTGGGAAGAAACCTAAGCTGTCATTTCTAAAAGTTTGGGGATGCAATGCTTATGTCAAGAAACTTCAACCTGAAAAGCTCGAACCCAAATCGGAAAAATGCATCTTCATAGGATACCCTAAAGAAACTATTGGGTATACCTTCTACCTCAGATCCGAAGGCAAGATCTTTGTTGCCAAGAATGGGTCCTTTTTAGAGAAAGAGTTTCTCTCGAAAGAAATAAGTGGGAGGAAAGTAGAACTTGATGAAGTATTACCTCTTGAACCGGTGAGCGGTGCAGCTCAAGAAAATGTTCCTGAAGTGCCTGCACGGACTAGAGAGGAAGTTGATGATGATGATCATGAAACTTCAGATCAAGTTGCTACTGAACTTCGTAGGTCCACGAGGACACGTTCCGCACCAGAGTGGTACGGCAACCCTGTCTTGGAAATCATGTTATTAGACAACGGTGAACCTTCGAACTATGAAGAAGCAATGGCGGGCCCGGATTCCGACAAATGGCTGGAAACCATGAAATCCGAGATAGGATCCATGTATGAAAACGAAGTATGGACTTTGACTGACTTGCCCGTTGATCGGCGAGCCATAGAAAATAAATGGATCTTTAAGAAGAAGACAGACGCGGATGGTAACGTAACCATCTATAAAGCTCGGCTTGTCGCTAAGGGTTATCGACAAGTTCAAGGGGTTGACTACGATGAGACTTTCTCACCCGTAGCGAAGCTGAAGTCCGTCCGAATCATGTTAGCAATTGCCGCATTCTATGATTATGAGATATGGCAAATGGACGTCAAAACGACATTCCTTAATGGTTTCCTTAAGGAAGAATTGTATATGATGCAGCCGGAAGGTTTTGTCGATCCTAAGAATGCTGACAAGGTGTGCAAGCTCCAACGCTCGATTTATGGGCTGGTGCAAGCATCTCGGAGTTGGAACACTCATTTTGATGAGATGATCAAAGCGTTTGGGTTTACGCAGACTTATGGAGAAGCCTGCATTTACAAGAAAGTGAGTGGGAGCTCTGTAGCATTTCTCATATTATATGTGGATGACATACTGTTGATGGGAAATGATATATAATTCTTGGAAAGCATAAAGGCCTACTTGAACAAGTGTTTTTCAATGAAGGACCTTGGAGAAGCTGCTTATATATTAGGCATCAAGATCTATAGAGATAGATCGAGACGCCTCATTGGTCTTTCACAGAGTACGTACCTTGACAAGATATTGAAGAAGTTCAAAATGGATCAGTCAAAGAAGAGGTTCTTGCCTGTATTGCAAGGTACGAGATTGAGCACGGCTCAATGCCCGACCACGGCAGAAGATAGAGAAAAGATGAGTGTCGTCCCCTATGCCTCGACCATAGGGTCTATCATGTATGCTATGCTGTGTACCAGACCTGATGTAAACCTTGCCGCAAGTTTGGTAGGAAGGTACCAAAGTAATCCCGGCATGGAACACTGGACAGCGGTCAAGAATATCCTGAAGTACCTGAAAAGGACTAAGGATATGTTTCTTGTTTATGAAGGTGACGAAGAGCTTGTCGTAAAGGGTTACGTTGATGCTAGCTTTGACACAGATCTGGATGACTCTAAGTCACAAACCGGATACGTGTATATTTTGAGGGGCAGTAAGCTGGTGCAGTTGCAAGCAAAGCGTTATGGTGGGATCTACATGTGAAGCGGAGTACATGGCAGCCTCGGAGGCAGCACAAGAGGCAATCTGGGTGAAGGAGCTCATTACCGACCTAGGAGTCATACCCAATGCGTCGGGCCCGATGACTCTCTTCTATGACAACACTGGAGCTATTACCCTTGCCAAGGAGCCCAGGTTTCACGGGAAGACCAGGCATATCAAGCGTCGCTTCAACTCCATTTGTGAAAGTGTTCAAAATGGAGACATAGAGATTTGTAAAGTACATACGGACCTGAATGTGGCAGATCCGTTGACTAAACCTCTCCCTAGAGCAAAACATGATCAACACCAGAACTGCATGGGTGTTCGATTCATCACAATGTAACTAGACTATTGACTCTAGTGCAAGTGGGAGACTGTTGGAAATACGCCCTAGAGGCAATAATAAAATGGTTATTATTATATTTCTTTGTTCATGATAATTGTCTATTGTTCATGCTATAATTGTGTTATCCGGAAATCGTAATACATGTGTGAATACATAGACCACAACACGTCCCTAGTGAGCCTCTAGTTGACTAGCTCGTTGATCAAAAGATAGTCATGGTTTCCTGACTATGGACATTGGATGTCATTGATAACGGGATCACATCATTAGGAGAATGATGTGATGGACAAGACCCAATCCTAAGCATAGCTCAAAGATCGTGTCGTTCGTTTGTTGTAGCTTTTCCGAATGTCAAGTATCATTTCCTTAGTCCATGAGATTGTGCAACTCCCGGATACCGTAGGAGTGCCTTGGGTGTGCCAAACATCACAACGTAACTGGGTGACTATAAAGGTACACTACAGGTATCTCCGAAAGTGTCTGTTGGGTTGGCACGAATCGAGACTGGGATTTGTCACTCTGTATGACGAAGAGGTATCTCTGGGCCCACTCGGTAATGCATCATCATAATGAGCTCAATGTGACCAAGTGGTTGATCACGGGATGATGCATTACGGTACGAGTAAATTGACTTGCCGGTAACGAGATTGAACGAGGTATTGGGATACCGATGATCGAGTCTCGGGCAAGTAACGTACCGATTGACAAAGGGAATTATATACGGATTGATTGAATCCCCGACATCATGGTTCATCCGATGAGATCATCGAGGAGCATGTGGGAGCCAACATGGGTATCCAGATCCCGCTGTTGGTTATTGACCGGAGAGTCGTCTCGGTCATGCCTGCGTGTCTCCCGAACCCGTAGGATCTACACACTTAAGGTTCGGTGATGCTAGGGTTGTTGAGATATTATTATACGGTAACCCAAAAGTTGTTCGGAGTCCCGGATGAGATCCCGAACGTCACGAGGAGTTCCGGAATGGTCTGGAGGTGAAGATTTATATATAGGAAGTCAAGTTTCGGCCATCGGGAAAGTTTCGGGGGTAATCGGTATTGTACCGGGACCACCGGAAGGGTCCCGGGGGTCCACTGGGTGGGGCCACCTATCCCGGAGGGCCCCATGGGCTGAAGCGGGAGGGGAACCAGCCCCTGGTGGGCTGGTGCGTCCCCCATGGGCCTCCCCCTGCGCCTAGGGTTGGAAACCCTAGGGGTGGGGGGCGCCCCACTTGCCTTGGGGGGCAAGCCACCCCTTGCCCCCCCTTGGAGATGGCATCTCCTAGGGCCGGCGCCCCCCTAGGGGTCCTATAAATAGTGGGGAGAGGGAGGGCAGCCGCACCCTAGGCCCTGGCCTCTCCCTCTCCCTCCCGTGACACTCCTCCATCTCACTGTGCTTGGCGAAGCCCTACCGAGATCGCCGTAGTTTCCACCACCACGCCGTCGTGCTAATGGATCTCCATCAACCTCTCCTTCCCCCTTGCTGGATCAAGTTGGAGGAGACGTCTTCCCAACCGTACGTGTGTTGAACGCGGAGGTGCCGTCCGTTCAGCGCTAGGTCATTGGTGATTTGGATCACGTCGAGTATGACTCCATCAACCCGGTTCTCTTGAACGCTTCCACGCGCAATCTACAAGGGTATGTAGATGCACTCCTCTCTACCTCGTTGCTAGATGAGTCCATAGATTGATCTTGGTGATGCGTAGAAAATTTTAAAATTCTGCTACGTTCCCCAACAGGTCTAAGATTTTCAGTAGTAAGAAGTGAAGTGGTAATTTTGAGAGCAAATGGTTAGGATGAGTGGTTCCTCTTTCCTGTTTAGCTTTACAATAGAATATTGTTAGTCATGCACATTTGTGCATTCAGCCAGGCCCAGTGGACGGCCTAAAAACATTTCTTTCTTTAAGCCTGCTACATCCATCTCAAGTATTTATGGTCAAGGGTTAGCAGGGCCATCCAAATAGAATATGTATAACACAAGAGCAGTTGATCCTACTTAATTAAGTACTAAGATACCCTGGCCCATGCATTAGTCGCAAGTACCCCATATGTCCTATTTTTAGCATAGTCATGCTAAAATTCACGGAAAATTTCAGCATGACCTTTGCTAAAAATAGGACATATGGAGTACCCGAATTTGCCGGAACGGAAGTTAATCGACATTCCGGCAAACTCAAGGGCCTCTCGGGGTACCTGCAAAATCATCACGACACGATGGTTGGAGACAAAACCCAGAAAACTAGCGCCACAATGTGCCTCTACTTTCATATGGATGAAAAGGCCACAGACCATATGGTCCTCTGCTTTCATATGGACAAAAATCAGCTCAACTTATGTGAGCTTCCATTCCAGATCTAATAGGTCACCCAACAAAAAATCATCAATAGTTTTAGCTGAAAAAAAATCATGGATGTTGGTCTTATACTTGTTTTTTTTAATGTACTTATGACAATCAGCAGCATGTCTATCCATGCCAACATTCTCTAGATGTTCAACAAAACATGTGCTATTTAATTAGGAAAGTAGGACCAAACTACATTCACCTGTCAAACGATGTTACCATTCATCTAGCAATACAAAAAAACACAGAAATTGCAAGGTCTGGACTGAATGCTTTTGAGTTTATTAAGTACCTTCAGTTCGGAGCTTTAAATGTCAAAAGAGCTTCACAAAATCTTGAATCCGCCAAATCACTCTTAACAGTTCTGCATTGCACAAAGGCAGCAATGAGTCAATGATATCAGTAGCAATAATAGGTGCTGCAGTTATATAACTTATCAAACAGGCCCAACTTAGTTAGCATTCTATCTGCACAACTGGCCAAAGAAAACAGATGAACTATTCATAAATGTTTTTGCAATTTTTATTATTTTTGCGATAAGTGTTTCTGAACAGAGGAAGTATATACTTCGTCTAAATGAAAAGATGGTGCCCCTGCAAACTTGGTGTACCTAGGCAACGGCGAAGCTTCTCGGGGGCGAACCTGGGCGGTCGCCCCCCCAACAAAAATGAAACTTTTTTAATACCCCGTCATAGTAATGAGGCGGCACTGCACATACCAGCCTGTAGGGGCCTTTTAACATCTCCTTACGGAGACAAGCTAGCTCGGACCTAGTGCAGCCAGCGACCAACTCTGATTTCTATCATCTTCTATTCTTTCCTCTTGCCATCTTGTGTTGACTGAGCATGGGTGAGCGCCTGCGTAGAGGTAGAGGTGAGGCACTGATCAGCGTGCCTGCGTGTGGCTTGGCGGGCAGCTAGCAGGGCGTCCAGCCAGAGGTGGTGAAGAGGTCAGAGCTGAGATCGGCGTCGCACGCAGTGAGCTAGTGAGCAGGAAGCAAGCAAGAGCAGTTTGCCCACCCACTCCCCACTGGAAATTTCTTCCTTGTATAGATTCTTGCATCTTAATTTTTTGGGGAAAGTTTTGAATAGGTCATAGATTTTGTACTAAGGACAAAGAAACGAAGAGCTGATTTTTTGTGTGGGAAGATTGAGAGCTTTGAATAGGATTACAATCCATAAGCAAAAGCCAAGAGGATTCTCTGGGAAATCAACTCAATACTCCATGGTTAAATAATATTTTGGTATTTTTTTCATGGACTAGCTTTCATATATATAATCAGCGTTAGAAATGTGATTAATATACTTATTAAAGTTTCTCAATAGTTTTCAATGTCTAATTTGTCGTAGTGGTACAATTCCATATTCGGGAAGAAAAAATGTTTGCCCCTCCTAAGATTTCTTTCAAGCTCCGCCACTGTACCTAGGTGTGTTCCTTGTTGGACTTACTAGGTGTGTTCGTCAAGAAAAACCTAGGTGTACCTAGATGTGTGTTTGTTGTTGGACTTGCTTATTAGCTCAAGACGAAACGAACGATGCATGGGTTAGCGAAGTGTACCTAGGCTGATAATCTATCTACTCTAGCTAGTAAGTGGTCATCTGGAAGGCTAGAACGAGCAGGAACGTGTGAGGTTAGGCATTTATTCGGTTAGAACTGAATAAACTGCAGAATGATCTCGCTCCTTTCTGCCAACTCATGAACGCAGTCCAGTCCCCATTACCAATCCAAACGGTCGAGGGGAGGGAGGGAGGGAAAGGGGGGAAGGGTGGAGAGGGAGGAAGGAGGAAGGAGGAGAGGTACCTGGGCGGGCGCGGCCGGTCGTCGGAGGGGTCGGGGTCGGGGTCGGCGGCGGCGGCGGCGTCTAAGGGATGGCTCGAGGGCGTCCGAGATCGTCCGGGTCCTCGTAGTCGAAGAGGAAGACGGAGGCGGTCCTCCTGGCGCCTCGATTGGTCGTGGGGAGGCCGGCGGCCACATGCTTCGTGGGTCGGCGGCGGTCGTCGTCCTGCACCCCGTGCGGTTGTCGGCGGTGCAGCAAATGCAGTGGTGGGGGGCGCGGGGGAGCCGGAGCGGGTGTGGAGCGGGCGCGGGGAGGGAAGAGGGATCTGGCGAGGGAGAGGGAAGGGGGGATCAGGCGAAGGGGTATCCAGCTAGAGGGGGAATGTTAGTAATGGCGCACCATCTAGGGGTGCGCCATAAAAACACTCATAGCAATGGCGCACCATCCTCTGGTGCGCCATTAGTAACTTTTTTTTCTGATAGCAATGGTGCACCCTCCTCCGGTGCGCCATTAGTAACTTCTTTTTTTCATTATTTCTTGTTGCATATAATAATTTGTTTTTTTTATCAAATTTGTTATTTTCATGAGGACTAGAACAGAACATATCATCAAATATCATCAAATTTGTTTTTTTAAATATCATTAATTTTTTATTTTTTATTGAAAATATCATCAAATTTGTTATTTGAAAATATCATCAAATTTGTTATTTAAAAATATCATCAAAAAGCGAGGGAGGGTGCGGGGTGTCGGCGGCGGCGGTGGAGCGGGCCGGGGAAGGGTGCGGGGGTCGGCGGCGCCCGGTGGAGCGGGGGAGGATTCGGTGGGTGGTCGGCGACGGTGGAGCTGGGGAGGGTGCGGTTGGTCGTCGGCGGCGGTGGGGCGGGGGAGGATGCGGGGGGTCGTCGACGGCGGTGGAGTGGGGGGAGGGTGCGGGGGGTGCTCGGCAGCGAGAGGGATCTGGCGAGGGGGATAGCGATCAAGATGGAGGGGGATCGAGATCGAGTGTCCTCATGAATATTCAATATTTTCTCATATTGAATATGAAAAAATATCATCAAATTTGAAAAAATATTCATGAATTCAAAAAGTGCCCATGAATTAAATTTAAAAATATTCATGAATTTGAAAATAAAAATGATAGTAGTTTTGCAAAAAAAATATAGTAGTGACGCACTTGTTGGAGGTGCGCCATTACTAGTTAAACTAGTAATGGCGCACTCTTCCCTGGTGCGCCAGTAATATTTTTGGAAAAACAAATTGTTACTAATGGTACACTGTGGGTCCGGTGCGCCATTAGTGTACCACATTAAGCTCATGGTGCACCTTTACTATATAGTAGTGACGCACCACGTTTCTGGTATGCCATTAGTGGCCATATCATCTATAGCCCTTTTCCTAGTAGTGTAACTAGACGAGTCATTGGATCTGAGACAAGATGAACGGTACAGAAGACTTCAGAGGGAATGAAAAGTATCAGACTACTGATGTAAAGTGTTTCCCTTAGCGCATATACAGTATGCTACCTTCCAAAATTCGTTGAGGAGGCAAGCTATTGTGAGGGGTCTAGCCCCTGCTAACTCTGTGTGATCTATAAAGTTAGAATATTTCATAACTTAATTGGTTGGATTCTGGACGATAACACTTGGACTATGACCTTACAACCCATTCACAGTTTGGTTAAAATGTGACGTAGGTGCATATTTAAGGTGAGAAACTTGATTTCTTTCACAACGTTTGCACAACACGCATGATGTGTTTGCCAAAGTCAAGCCATGTGCGTCAACTCAATTTATTCATTCTCAAGGACATGCATGCTGCGATGCAGATGCAGATAATTAATACTCGTTCCAAAAAAAATTAATACACCTGTTACGAATGTTACGAACAGAGGCTGTATGTCATCTTCAATGGAGGAAGTACGCGAAGATATTTGATTAAAAAAAAGAATGTGCATGCAGCTTATTTATGAAACAGACTCAAAAAAATACTCTAGAAAATATTTTGTTTCTGGTAACTCTCTCTCTCACTTCGATTCGACTTTTTGAGCCAATTTATGAAAACTTCTTCATCTTGCATACTCTCTCTCCTCTTCTGTTATTCTCTCTAGCTGTTGACTGCTGTGCACTGTAGAGGAAGGGAGAGAGGAGCCTCTAATATGCATGTGATGGGTGAAAGGTGAACAGTGACCAGTGAGTGCATGTGACAGGACGCATGCAACTTTGCTACGGGCCAAGCTCCAAGTACTAGCCTGCAGGCCTATACTACTATCTGGGTTTACTGTTTACTGTATCCCTGCTGATCCTCCTTCTAGCACATATGCCCAGGAATTGCCAATGGTAATATGTATGTCTAGAAAATAAGAAGCTAATGCATCAGTCCAGACGAATGAACAATGTAGCTTCCTACGTACTTCGGTGCATGACTTGTTACTTGCTTTGGTGAAGCTGGATCATATATATATAGGGGCGAGGTAGACTTCATTACTCAAACAAATGTAACAGATGGTTGGTGGAGTATATTCATTTTCTATTGAATGACCATGCATTGCTATTGGAGGCTCTTAATGGATTTGGCTATAATGTATCTAGTTCATTTTCTAATGAAAGGCATTTGCCTATACACAAAACATCCAAACTATGCAACAACACTTCATAAAAGATATGTTGAGCTCGAGCATGCACACAACTAAAATACTAAAAATAATGAAACATGACGGACAATTATCATGCATGCCAGCAAGTGAAGTTCAACCTAAAAATCTAACCCTGAAATGAAGCAAACTCAGAAGGCGGTTGCATCATGGTAATCATTACCAATCAGTTAGGTTGAGGGTACCGTTGGCATTGTGACATCTGCACCTGAACGTATTGGCCAAGTTCCTTATACTTTCCAGTCCCCGCACCATGTGATGATTCAAAATATGACGCAAACAACTAAAATGTTTTACGCGCTTACAAGTTTTCAGTGACAAATATCATCCAATGAGTGCTACACATGAGAAACAAAAATCAGTGCTCAAAACTTTGGGCAGTGAAATCTTTTTTTGTGTAAAGCTCCTTGAATGTTTTTCTGCATGAACTCCTGCAAGCCCCTACAAAGTTTGAGCATATTGATGTCATGAATTTCATAATTGTATTGTTTAGTTCTGTATTGTATTTTTTGAATTTAATGTTCATGAGGGTGTAGGGACACTCAAGAACTAAAAAAACCACTCTCTGATAGAAGATGGGGAAAGAGTGAAATTGTGAGCTAAACTTGGACCAGTCTTGTTTACTATTTCTGTCAAGAAAGAGCAAGGATCCCATACCAGGGTCATTTTTTCACCACAGCTACTAATATTGTGGTGGATAGGGGCTTAGGGCGTCGTTTTTGTGAAAGAATAAAATTATGTACATGTGTCCCTGAAGCTCGCTGCCCATGGCTCACCCTTGGAGGCAACATGAGAAAAACTTGGATGAAGACGGTTAGGATCGTCCTAAACCGGAGCCAAAGACTAGGCAACAAATCTTTCACACTATGAATGCTCGGTTTACTGAATACCTCGAGCTGGCTTGTGATCTCATGATGGTTTAACTAGATGAGTATCGATGGGTGAGTTCAAATTTCTAACATGTATACTTAAATACGAAGAACATAAATTCAGGGACCCTTAGGGCCCAACAGAATATGACAGATGGTACAAAGGATTTGGATACCTGGCACCATTTTTATTGATGGCCGGTGTCCGGACTCACCGCCCTCAACTGTGATCCCTGAGAATGCAAGTGCTTCTCTTTGTTGGTCATTCAAATTAGGGTGTAGTGTAGACTATCGGCCAACTTCAAAAGGCATGGATGGCCCAACAGTGGACACTGTCTGCTACACAAGGGACCACCGCGTCAAAGATCACAGGACACTCATTGTCAGTGAAGGAAGCTCCTCTACAAAAGCCATGCCATCATTGAAAATGCTTGCATGTTGAGAAATATGGTCCAAACGGAACTCTAGTGTGTTCTGCAACTCTTCGTCTCCATCAACAGTTGTACTTTCGTGCACTAAATCCGAGGCATTAGTGTTCGCACATTTAATCATTGAAAAGGCATGGATTAGGCATTTCTGTTGTGATTCGTACTCCTTTTTATTCAGTGATTCCAGACAAGTCCATCACACCGGTTTCAAAAAAAGTTCTAACTGCGCAAACAGAAATCCCTATTTTTTGAGAACTTCTCTCACAGCCACGAATCCTCACAACCCCCTCTCTGTTCCTTAGGTTCGTTTGTCCTATGCAATGGCGTAGAGCTTCTCTTTCTCTCTTGTGGTAATTACCTTCGACAAGACCAACGCCATTCTTTGGGTCAACAGTATTGGGGTTCTCTCTCTTACAATTAGGTGCCAAATTGCATTGTAGTTGTGTGGGTTTACAATCTGGGTAGACCCATCCGCTCACCGCCCTAGGACATCCATAAGGAGACTTTTATTAATGCGTTCGTTTACTCAAGTATATAGTTTGTACTGCTAACATTGTCATATGCAGGGATTCTCCAATCTGATTTCACACTGAGGATCTCAGGTACAACCATACTACAATCGTTCCCTGAGCGAAGGAGAGGAATACAAAGCAATGCCGGTACAACATCCTCAGTGAACCATTCCCACGATCTAGTGCTGAAGCCAAATATAGAGGGGTTGCCAATTGTGTGGTGGAATCTTGTTGGGTGCGCTAACTCCTACATGAGCTCCAATGCCCATCGTCCCATGCCACAGTTGTGTATTGTGATAACATTAGTATGTCCTATATTGTTGGCGCCGCCTCCTTGCAGTGCCGCTTCTTTCTTTTTTTGTTGTTGCCTCACACAAATCTCTCTTCTTTCTCAAGAACACAAGGGTACCCACACACGTAGGGAAACACACACACACGTACGGCCCTAGGAGGAGCACAGAAAGCTTTGCCGACGGGCTCTTCGCCTTGGTGAATACGCTGGCTACATTGTTTCTGTTGCTGCCCTCACAGCACCTCTTTTTCCCATGACTCAAAGTAGTGTGTATATATATATTCGTCACCCAGGGTGACCAATAGTTATTCCTCATCCCGGCCGAACCAGGCACCGAGGGCACGAGAGAAACAAAAGAAAACAAATGTAAATTTACCTCACGTGCGGGCCTGGCGAGGTAAATTTACCCTCTTGTATTTCTTACTACGAAAATAATCGATAAAGAAGAAGAATCTGCCTTGGATCGTGCCATCGTGGGAGAGAGATTTTTTTTTAGCGAATTGTTGGAGAGGGCTGGGCGGTTCCCATCCTCCCTACGGTCGCGAGATGGATACGGTGGCCAGAAGCAGGGGAGGTCGTTCCCGCCGACGGGATCCAGTTCGAGGGAAGCGGCGGCGCCGGGTCTAACCGCAACCTCCTCGCTAGGGCGGTGCTCATCCACATCGACGCACTACACGCCGGGGTCAGCACTACCCATTCCTCGCCTCACTCCACCTCTTCAGGTACTCCTGCTACAGCAAGCTAGGACAAGAGGTCAGTGAGGTCTCTATAGGAGAGGCGCTGCCGTGTTAGTCTTGTGTCTCCTCTAGTCATCTCCATTCTTACGTCCCTGATTGAATCTGGATCTGGAGATTTCACCGGCTGCCGACGAGTCACCATAGTGTAACTACCATCGGTCTCATCTGTAAGTTTGGTCACTGCCTCCACCTTCATGCACCCACGACCCATGAGCTGGTGCTCCGCCCTGCATCCCTCGTACCAGGCAGCCTCCATCCCCCTCATGGCATCCCTACCCATTTTTGATAGACTGAAACTTGTTTCTGTCGCCAATAATAATGCTTCAGAATATTTTGTGTGTGATGAGCTTGACATCTTAACGGGGATGGTAAATTGTGGTAAGGCAATTCCATAGAAATTAATCACTTGTGCCAATTCTAATGAGAGTAGAAGGAAACAACCATGTTATGTGAAATTAAAATGCTTATGTTAAGGCCCTATAATATTAGAGCGGTTATCTTTCTGAAAAAAGTGATAAGAGTATTAGTAGCTCAATTTGTCGAGGGCGCAGTTAAACATTCGATTAGTTGTATTTTTTTTTGGTTGTTGCTAAGAAATTTCAATATCATATCTGAAGGTTAAAGTGATTCTCAGTTCATAGGATGACCATGTTCTCGTTGTATTTGAGTTATGTACATTTGGGCCTTCATACATGTTATTTACCTTACAGTGATATCTGCGTGTTTGCATTGCAGGTCGTTGTCAATCTGTATATTCTAACAGCTTTGGGAGGTTTGCTATTAGGCGATGTTGGGCCTACCTTTATTCAGGGGTATTCAGTTGAACACCTACTATTTTTGTATACAGTCACCCTAGAGCGAAGAGGCGGCTGCGTACGATCGAGAAAACGATCACGCTCGTACGTGCATGGCAGCGTAATAGGTGGAGGAGAGTGGCCCGGTCTAGCATGGGCCTCATACCCATCTTTCTCCGGCCCAACATCTCGCGGACCCGGTCCACACCGAACCGGCCCAACTCCATCTAGCAGCTGAGACAATCGCTGTGATCTCGCGAGCGAGATCGTAGGCATCGCCGCTGCCGTCACGGGCGCCGCCGTTGCCGGACTCCCGGCGCGCCGCCTCACGTTCTTCTTATTCTTAACAGGGATCCAAGAGTCCGGCCTGATCAAATCGAATAACATGAGATTCGGAAGACTCACCTTAGGGATCGGTCCCCTCCACGGTCTGAGCGCCGACGCCGCCGTCTTCCGATGAACTACGCGTCGGACCATCTCATTCTTCTCGCCCTCGTGTAGACCGATACGCGCCGGATCGTCCGGTGGCAGCACCTGATCGATCGTCATGGCTACTTCATCTTCGCAATACCCTGCATGGAATAAATCACAAACAAGATCGGAAGGTGTCGGTGAGGGCGGCGCCGCTGCCGGAGATGCATCCCCATCGTCGTCGGCGTCTTCTTCGTCGGACTCAGCCAGAGCCCAAAACCGCCCACCGACGCGCCGGCGATCACCGGCGGCGGACGGCGCCGTCGCGGTTGCCCACCCAGTCGCCTTCATTCTTGTCTGGTGCTCCTCCTAGATACAGTGAAGTTAGAGTTCCGAACTACGGCACTGATCCGTTCGTGGTCGCTACTCACCCAAACGGAGGCCAGGGAGCATTTGGTTACTGGGTCTTTCCGATGAGAGATGGTAGTTTGGGATATTTTCAACCGGTTTGGATGGCGGTCATGTAATAGGATTGCTTAGATTTCCTATCTATTTTTTAGCCAGCCGGTTGTGGCGTCTTTTCTTGGCTAGTTGGTGTTTCTAGCCCCTTTGCTCTGTGTGAGCTGTCTGTGCTTTTATTTTGAGACCTTTGGAACCATGTTGACACTACTTTTTTTGGTTAATAAGAGGGCCGTATGCATCTTTCTGATGCAGAGGCCGGGGAATCACCCCTTTTCCAAAAAAAAAACAGTCACCACAAGTCTCATTTTTTTCTTTCCAAAAAGAGGCAAATAACTGCCTCCATCTTTTTTTTTTTTGCGAATTGCCTCCATCTAAACCATACCATAAGAACATGGTACCTCTCCCAGCTAATGTGTGTAATAGATTCTAATGGTCATAGGGAACCGATGCTAGTCCAACCGCCGAAAAACCATACCATATGACAACTACTGTAAGAACAAACTACATGGCCCCAGGAATAACAAAGCCATCTACTCCCTCCGTCCCATAATGTAAGACGTTTTTTGACACAAAAAACGTCT